>NC_042996.1:4584517-4658170 GCF_901001165.1 Salmo trutta
AGAGAGAGAGATAGAGAGAGAGAGAGATCATAGAGAGAGATAGAGAGAGCGAGAGAGAGAGAGAGGATAGAGAGAGAGAGGTTAGAGAGAGAGAGAGCAAGAGAGAGAGATGATAGAGAGAGAGAGAGAGGATAGAGAGAGAGAGAGAGAGCGAGAGAGAGAGAGAGAGGATAGAGAGAGAGAGAGAGAGAGAGAGCAAGAGAGAGATGATAGAGAGAGAGAGGATAGAGAGAGAGAGAGAGAGAGCGAGAGAGAGAGGATAGAGAGAGAGAGAGATAGAGCGAGAGAGAGATGATGGAGAGAGATGATAGAGAGAGAGAGATAGAGAGAGAGATGATAGAGAGAGAGAGAGAGATAGAGCGAGAGAGAGATGATAGAGAGAGCGAGAGAGAGATGATAGAGAGAGATAGATAGAGCGAGAGAGGATAGAGAGAGAGAGATGATAGAGAGAGAGATAGAGAGAGAGATGATAGAGAGAGAGAGAGATAGAGCGAGAGAGAGATGATAGAGAGAGAGAGAGATAGAGCGAGAGAGAGATGATAGAGAGAGAGAGAGAGGGAAGAGTGAGTGTCAGGCAGCAGCCAAGGCCTGGCTCTGCCCTGTCAATCACCCTGACACCTGGAACCACTCAATCTCCTTAGCCCACAGTGGAGGGAGAGAGATGGAGGGAGGGAGAGGGAGGGAAGGAGGGGGCAGGGAGCATGATGGATATGGCAGTGGAGGCTGGTGACTTGAACAATTGAGGAGGATGGGAGACCCACGGTATAGGCATGGAATCCACGGAGACGACAAAGTGTGTTTCAAAAATTGTCATAGACTAATTATTTTAACCTAACGCATTTAATAAAGACATTTATAGTACACTATTATGGGGAATGGGAATGAGAGGGCTACTTACAGTGTTGGGAAGGGATCACAGCAGTGATTGAATGAGGGTATGAGGCATGAGTTGAGGTGTTCAGAGGCTTGACTTCAGTGCAGGACAGGATTTGTCTGGGAAGACAAAAAGCAATAACACAACACATTACACAGTTAGACAAAAGACCTAAGAATGAGTTTGTCCAAGCAAAGAGTCAAATCATTGATGTGTAATAATGTGATTGTGTTTGTGTATGTGATGGACTCTACATACAGTAATGAGAGAAAATTGATAGGGGTGCTCACAGTGCTGGGAGAGAAAACATTCAATGTGCCAGTGGATGAGAGGGCACATGAGACGTGGCTTCAGTTGATGTCAGGAGAGAGTTGACGATGCTAGTGGAGTGGTCATCACCTCTTAAGTTGGGGATACCCCTTCCCGTTCGGATCCCGGGATTGCTAGACAAGATACAACGCGCGAAATTCAAAACAGAATAAATCGAATAATTTAAATTTCTCAAACAATCAACTATCTTACACCCTTTGAAAGATAAACATCTCCTTAATCTAACCACGTTGTCCGATTTCAAAAAGGCTTTACGGCGAAAGCATAAAGTTAGAACATGTTAGGACAGTACATTGAAAATAGCTGTGTGTAATGTTTTGTCAATGCAAAGACAGGCGTCACCAAAAGCAGAAAACCAGCTAAAATGATGCACTAACCTTTGACAATCTCCATCAGATGACACTCCTAGGACATTATGTTAGACAATACATGCATTTTTAGTTCTATCAAGTTCATATTTATATCCAAAAACAGCATTTTACAGTGGCGGTGAAATTCAGAAAATATTTTCCCTCAAATGCTGCCGGTGAATCAGCGCTACAATTTACAAAATTACTATTTGAAAACATTGGTAAATTATAATATTGTCATTCAAAGAATTATAGATTAACATCTCGTGAATGCAACCGCATTGCCAGATTTCAAAATAACTTTACTGGGAAATCACACTTTGCAATAAATTAGGTGCTATGCTAAGAAAAATAGGCTTGGTGATACATGTTAGCGCCATCTTGGAACCATCTAAAATCAAATATACTATTGTAAATATTCACTTACCTTTGATTATCTTCATCAGAAGGCACTTCCAGGCATCCCAGGTCCACAACAAATGTAGTTTTGTTCGAAAAAGTTAATAATTTATGTCCCAATAGCTCCTTCTTGTTAGCGCGTTCTGTAGGCTACTCAAAATGTACCGAAGCCCGCGGGACTTGTCGCCACGAAAGAGCAAAAAAAATATATTTACGTTCGTTCAAACATGTCAAACGTTGTATAGCATAGGTTTTTACGGCCTTTTTCAATCAGAACTTCAATAATATTCAAGGCGGACGATTGCATTGTCTTATAAAATGTTTCGGAAAGAAAGGGTCCCCACATGCATGCACGTCATAGTAGACATGGCCATCCGCCTATGACCAACTTTCCAGGCCTCTCGTTCGGTCAGTTTTTACAAGAGAACACTCAAACCACTTTGTAAAGACTGTTGACATCTAGTGGAAGCCTTAGGAAGTGCTAAATGAATCCTAACTCACGGTGTGTTTCATAGGCAAAGTGTTGAAGGTGATTCCACAAATCAGATTTCCACTTCCTGCATGGAATCTTCTCAGGTTTTGGCCTGCCATATGAGTTCTGTTATACTCACAGACACCATTCAAACAGTTTTAGAAACTTTAGAGTGTTTTCTATCCAAATCTACTACTAATTATATACATATTCTAGTTACTGGGCAGGAGTAGTAACCAGATTAAATCGGGTACGTTTTTTTATCCGGCCGTGCAAATACTGCCCCCTATCCCCAACAGGTTTTAATAAGGGAACAGGAGGGGACTTGGCTGTAAATACAAATAGCAGATACATTCCATTATAGGTTTGAACAACAAGTTTCTCCATGAAGTTAAACTCAGACATCTCAAAATTCACAGTCAAACATAGACTACGCATCTCGCCCACTTCACACATCAAAGTAGCCCAAGAAACGTTCCTGAATAAATTCCTGATCATCCACATACCTGACGATAACTGACAATTGCAAGCAGACTGGTGGCACCATATGTCCCTGTGTGGGGGGGCAATTTTTACCCCCTGGGGCCCAGAGTTTTTCCTTATCTGTTAACCTATTTGGGAAAACTCTGGACCCTATAAGGTATGACAGTGATTCATCAGTTGTAAAAGGTTTTATAAGGGCTATGATGGGCCAGTTTTTCTTAATCAGGTCACATGGATGAAAACCCTGCCAAACTGCAGCAACCTTATACTTATATCATATGAATTACATTTAGACAAGATTAGGAGGGAGATTCCCTCTACCCAGACACAGAGACATCAACTGATAGACAACAGAACTCACAGGGCTGAGCTTGCTTTATGCGTGTTTGCATCATGCAGGCCTATGCAGCTGTAGGCCTTATAAAACATTAACTCACATATGTCATCACCATAATATTGACTGATTCATTACAGTTAATCATTTTGGGTTGAAAACGTATTGGCAGCCTAGCCAGTCCAATTTTGAATATAAAACAAATTTGATCACATTCACATTTTCTCCTGACACACAAATGGACTATAAATACATAATGTTACCAATTAGTTACCCTGACCAGATGGACAGAGCGCATAGGCTGTATGCAGCTGCTATTATTAGTAGCCTACAGTTGATCAGACTGAAAAATCATGAATTCTTTGATCCTAATCCTATGATCGGATGGACAACATGTCAGTTCATATTGCAAAAGCTTTGATTTGTTGGAGGTCATCCTCCAGAAGTAGTCATGATTACCATGTAGGTCTATGGAAGGAGGTGAGGCCTACGAGCCTCCTAGGTTTTGTATTGAAGTCAATGCACCCAGAGGAGGACAGAAGCTAGCTGGCTACACCATGGTGATACCCCAGAGAGTGCTGTTACTATTGACCATTGCAAAACACTGTGTTTTAATCAATTATTTGGTGACATATGAATATATTTAGTATAGTTTTATCTAAAAAGGATAACTATTTTAGTTTCACAATTTTTATTTTTATGAAATTTCACTGAGGAGGATGGACCTCCCCTTCCTCCTCTGAGGAGCCTCCACTGGCATATGGAGGGAGGGAGGAAGGGGGGGTGGGAAGGAAAGGAGGGAGGGAGGGGAAGGAAGGGAAGGTGGGAAAGAGGCAAGTGGAGAGAGAGATGGTAGAGGGATTTTGCCTTCACCGCAAATACATGTCTTCTTTCCCTTTTTTAAACTTTTCTTTCACATTGTCCAAGCTGTTTATTCTGCTTTGATCATTTGACATTTTTGCGAGGGGGGCAGGGAGCATTATATATTTGGAGGAAAGAAGGGAGGGAGGGAGAGAGCTAAGAGGAGAGATGGATTATTAGGGAGAGGAAGAAGAAGTAAAGAGGTAAAGATATAGTAGTGGAGGTGAAGAGAGAGTAGAATAGTTTCATATGCAAGCAAACACCTCTGTCTCAGTGTCTCACTGTGTGCTCTTCTGTTCATCCGTAGCTGCATGGCATCGACATACCTGCCTACATTGTCTGTTTGCTCAACACCTGTCTGTCCTGTTCCCCCTGTAAACTGTATCGCCCCTGTTGTATTCACTATAGTCCCTCCATGTCCTTCCTCTGTTACCCTGTCTCTTTAGATATCAATACGCCATATCAATGATCATCAGAAGTACTTTTCTTACTCTTTGAGGGACGAACAACAGGGAACAGAGATTGGATTCGTCACGACAACAAGAGACAACAGAAAAACAGGGAAACTCTTTCTGCAAGAAAATAACTCTCCGTCTCGGGCAGGATGTATTTTTACCCCGAAAGCCCAAGCACACCTGCTGAGTGCCGAGGCGCCCAGGCTTTATTTCTCCATCCATTATTCATACGCCAGCTCCATTATGAGAACACGTCCTGTCCTTATGAAGATACTCTCTGTCTGCCTCACAAGCTGTTCAGTGAAAATGCAGAGCTGTTTGTAGAGACCTACAGTATGTGAGGAACAAAGGAAAACAGAATGGGATTTTGTTGACAATGCACTGCGCATAGATCGTGTGGGTAAAATGTGTTAGGGTGAATGCATTGGCGAGGGAAGAGGTCCGCAAACATTGGAACACTGAAGAAGTAAGCAAGTGCACTGTGCTGCATGCACCACACACACACACACACACACACACACACACACACACACACCCACACACACACGACACAACACTCTAGTCCCCCCTCACTGTGTTCTTTTTCTTCATCTCTGAGGTTTGGGGAATTAGTTCGATTTTTCCATCTTGCTTTGATGATGATGCGGCACCACAGTATGCTGTTTTTGACTGCAGCTATGTATTCGCTGCAAAGCCCTGTTTAGCACCCTCAGGGGGCATCTCCTCTTCCAGTACTCGTTTGCAGCGTTGCATATGTTTTGCTGAAATGTTCAGATTTGTTGCTCACTACGGTCACATCCACTGTCAAAGAAGAGGAAATGCGATCTCTCCAAAACATGGCCTGAATTCTAAAGATTTCAGAGACATTCAGGGGTAATTTTGCGTCACTGTTTTAATAGTGTATTAAAGAAGAGCTTTAAGCAGAGAGTGTTGTGATACCCCAGGATGGATTCCACCATTTTAAAGGACATTATACTGGACAGTAAAAGACACACACACACACACACAAAACACACACACCACACACACACACACACACACACACACACACACACACCACCACACACACACACACACACACACACACACACACATCCCTGCAGTACTGCGGAGCACCAAGGACACATGCCTTTAACACATGCCTGTGTGTGCTACCTAGCATACCAAAGTCTTTCTTCCTCACTCGCTTTCTATTTTTCTCTCTTTCTCTTGTCCTCTTTCATGTGTCCATGAAAACACACTCATGGGCCTTATCTCAAAGTGTAGAAAACCTCCTCAAGTTCTTGAAACTGTCGACCGTAGAGCTACGAAGACGAAGAACCAAACGTAGCACAGAATTCTCTCCGAAGTACCGAATCATGTGGTTCAGTTCCATTAACTTCTCTCTGAAAGAACTGAATCATGTGGTTCAGTTCCATAAACTTCTCTCTGAAAGTACTGAATCATGTGGTTCAGTTCCATTAAACTTCTCTCTGAAAGAACTGAATCATGTGGTTCAGTTCCATTAAACTTCTCTCTGAAAGTACTGAATCATGTGGTTCAGTCCATTAAACTTCTCTCTGAAAGTACCGAATCATGTGGTTCAGTTCCATTAAACTTTCTCTCTGAAAGTACCGAATCATGTGGTTCAGTTCCATTAACACTTCTCTCTGAAAGTACTGAATCATGTGGTTCAGTTCCCTTAAATTTCTCTCGTGAAAGTTACCGATTCATGTGGTTCCAGTTCCATTTAAACTCTCTCTGAAAGTACCGATTTCATGTGGTTCAGTTCCATTAAAATTTCTCTCAGAAGTTTGAAAACCGGGGGAAATGAAGGCTTGCCGTGTCATCACTCAATCATCATCTGGCCTGACGTAGATCTCAGAACACTAAGTGGCTCAGCACATCAGAATATGATAAGACTATGAAAAGCTGCCCCGATGGAGTTCACGCTTAGTCACTTTCCTTCAGAAATGTAGGCCGACCCTATTAAAAGTTTTTCTAATGAGAACAGTAACCACTTCTTTGTCTTGCATTCCCACTCCCATAGAAACGTTATGTTACATCTAAGTTATTATTTTCTCATACTTGGATTTGTGTTTTTCTATCGGAGAACAAGACGTGTTTATTGGCAGTTCCCGACAGTGGCTCGTTACTTGTTGTGGCTCACACATTGGACATTGGAGAAGCAGTAATATTTTGTAGTGGCTAGAGTGCTGTGATCAGTCTGTCAGTTCAAGAGATGTGATAGGAGATTGTCTGTCAGCAACACTGGGGTTCTGGGCTCCACTATAGGGCAGTGAGAGGCTTTATCAGGCCTGGCAATTCAGAGAGTGTGAGAGACGAGAGATTGAGGTTTAGAAAGTAAGGAGGGAGGGAGGTGTGGAGAGAGAGCGAGAGGGTACGACGAAGAAGGCGACTAATGGGAGCAAGGACAGGGTCCGAGAGCACAAGAAGGCGGGTGATGGGAGAGAGAGAGAGCGTCACTACAGACCCGTGTTCGGATCCCAGGCTGTGTCGCAGACGCCCGCGGCCTGGGAGATCTCTTGAGGCGGCACACAATTGGCCAAGCTTCATCAGCCCCACCAACAAAACCCCCCCCCCCGGGTTAGGGAGAGTTTGGCCAGTTGGGTATGGTCCTTGTCCCATCGCGCTCTGGTGACCTTGTGGCGGACTGAGTACATGCATGCTGACTTCGGTCACCAGTTGTACGGTGTTTCCTCCTACACATTGGTGCAGCTGGCTTCCAGGTTAAAGCGAGCAGTGTGTCAACAAGCAGTGCGGCTTGGCAGGGTCGTGTTTCGGAGGACGCGTAGCTCTCGACCTTCGCCTCTCCCAAGTCCATACGGGGTTTGCAGCCATGGGACAAGACTGTAACTACCAATTGGATATCACGCAATTGGGGAGAAAAATGGTTAAAAAGTACAACAACATATTTTTTAAAAGAAAGAATAGAAACATTTGAGAGAAGATGAGAGAGGAAGGGGAAGAACAGATGGTCATACAGAGACGGCCAGCAAAGGAGAGAGGGAGGGGAGGAGCAACAGAGTAAGAGAGAGCCTCATGGTCCCAGAGTATTATCAGACACTAGCCACCCTGCTGACAGCTGAGTTCCCACTCTGTCAGTCACTCCATCAAACACTGTGACAGTCCCAGAGTCCCCAACAACACAACAGTAGCTACAGTATGCTGTGGTCCTGTGTACAGTGCAATGCCCACAGCAGGTCACACTTCACGGACATCATCATTCCCTTTCTAAAGCCAACACACACACACACACGCGCTTGTACGCACACACACAATCACAGATGCTCACATGCACACGTGCTATCCCACACTTGCTAATGCAAGCACACACACGCAGGCACCATACACACACACACACACACACACATAGATACACACACACCACAGGCTGCCCCTGTGGAGACAGTCTAGGCCTGTACTTACCCTGTAGCTGCATGACTGTATCCCATGTCTGTGTGTCGCTGTCGGATTCCCCAAAGTTGTTCTTCGTGTGTCCTCATAATAGCTCCTCTGTGTGGTGTTGATGCAGTGTGTCTGTCCTCATTTGAATACTGAAACTGAAATGCACTGTGGTCGTATAGTGTCCTCTGTTCTGTGCTTGTGCTGTCTATACCGGACAGCCTCCGCTGACACACAGACAAACTGACAGACTCCTGTTCTTCTGACCCTGCACACACCTCGTATCACCAGAGACACAGAGAGAGGCTCACACAGAGGTCAAACCCGTACTACGACCCAGCCAGCCAGCCTGGAGAAGAGGTCAAAGGTCAGCCAGCAGGAAGCAGAACCCTCACTCTGCCGTTTTCTCCTCCTTTCTGCAGCGACGACCTTCCTCCAGACTCACCCTCGGGGGAGGAGGGAAAGAGGAGGGAGAAGGGGAGCCCCAGCCCCAGGTCCAACCCCAGCAGCATGAGCTCCAAGCCCAGCCCCAACCTCAACCCCAGCCTCAGCCTAAGCCCGAGGGCACGAGCGTGGGCGAAACACAGCAGGAGGTCACCCCCGCAGCCTCCTGCTCACCTAGCGGAGGGGAACTCGAGCAGGAGGAGGGAGAGCGAGGAGATAAGGCACAGGAGGAGGAGGAGATAAAGCAGAAAGAGGTGGTGGATTCGCAGCAGGAGCAGCAGCATGAGGGAGAGGCAGCAGTAGAGGCTGGTGGAGGAGGAGGAGGAGGATGGGGCAGAGGCCCGGGGGGGAGCGGCGGGGAGGAGGGCCAGCCTGCACCACACAGCTTCCCCATGAGGGTGCAGCGCAACGGGGCCTGCTCGCACTCCGCCACCTCCGACTACGAGCTCTCGCTCGACCTCAAAAACAAGCAGGTAGGGTGTGTGGGGGTGGGGGGGAACGGTGTGATATGGGCGGGGGTAGGGGAGGGGGGCTCGGCTTGGGTTGTACTGTATGTCTTGTGGTCTTTGTGGTCGTTTGTTGAGGTTCTGTCTAAGGTCAAGGCTGTTTGTTTTGTCTGTTGAGGCTGTTGTTGTTTTGGTTCACCTGGGATTGTTTGTTTGTTATGGCTGTTTTTTGTGGATTGGCCTCGGCTGGCAGTTGATTGGCATTATTTGCCTTTGAAGTTGGCTCTGCAGGTGTTCTTAGGGTGTTTTGGGTTGTTGAGTCTTGCTGTCTTCTTCATTAACATGAGTCATCATCATCATCACCACTGTCATTTTCACCTTCATAGACATAACATGGCTTTTGTCTTTTGAACAGATGTGGAACAGTGACCTTCCACTGAGGCGGGTGTGTTTGTTCTCACAGCACCTTCTTCTGCTGTGTGGCAGCTTGCTGTTTAGTGAATGGCTCACACTGTGTGTCTAAGTGTCTGGGAGGTTTTTAAATGGAAAACATTTAGTTGCTTCCCACCGACTCTTTCTCTCACTCACACAATCACACATTCTCTTGTATAAATGATGCATCGTCATGGTAACAGAATGAAGTAATATTCCTGATGGTGGTTGTGCTGCTTGCATGGACTAAACTCATGTTTTCTCTCCTGGTCTGTTTGTCTTATGTTGTTTTCACCTTAACGTCATATGTTCAGAGTTGCCATATGTCTACACTAGAAACTCTACTGTACATTTAGTAAGTGTTCAGGAAATCATCCATGTGTGATGGCCCTGCTAACATACAGAGACCCATCTCCCTGTCTGTGTCTCACATCTCATTTACATGGTGTGAGTGTGTATGTGCGCGTGGGCATCTGTATGTCAACTCCGTGTGCGTGCGTGTGCTGTGTGTGTGTGTGTGTGTGTGTGTGTGTGTTCTCATCATCCCATTCATCAGAGACGTTGGATTCATCAGACACTCATCTGCATATGAGGGGCCTTGACACTGCATATGAGGGGCCTTGACCACCCCATTCCCCATCCCGTCCACTGACCTTCAACCAGGTAACATTTCCATTACCCATCTCATCCACTGACCTTCAACCAGGTAACCTTTCCATTCCCCATCTCATCCACTGACCTTCAACCAGGTAACCTTTCCATTCCCCATCCCATCCACTGACCTTCAACCAGGTAACCTTTCCATTCCCCATCTCATCCACTGACCTTCAACCAGGTAACCTTTCCATTCCCCATCTCATCCACTGACCTTCAACCAGGTAACCTTTCCATTCCCCATCTCATCCACTGACCTTCAACCAGGTAACCTTTCCATTCCCATCTCATCCACTGACCTTCAACCAGGTAACCTTTCCATTCCCCATCTCATCCACTGACCTTCAACCAGTTAACCTTTCCATTCCCCATCTCATCCACTGACCTTCAACAAGTGAACCTTTCCATTCCCCATCTGGTCCACTGACTTTCAACCAGTTAACATTTCCATTCCCCATCTCATCATCTGACCTTCAACCAGGTAACCTTTCCATTCCCCATCTCGTCCACTGACCTTCAACAAGTTAACCTTTCCATTCCCCATCTCATCATCTGACCTTCAACCAGGTAACCTTTCCATTCCCCATCTCATCCACTGAACTTCAACAAGTTAACCTTTCCATTCCCCATCCCGCCCACTGACCTTCAACCAGGTAACCTTTCCATTCCCCATCTCGTCCACTGACCTTCAACCAGGTAACCTTTCCATTCCCATTCCGTCCACTGACCTTCAACCAGGTAAGGTAACCTTTCCATTCCCATTCCGTCCACTGACCTTCAACCAGGTAAGACAACCTTTCCATTTCCAGCTCTCACACAGATCATCAGTCACACCTCAAGACCAGAGAAAGAGAAAAAAGAGTATCTAATGTATCTATATCCACAGTTAAACGAGTCCTATATCGACATAGCCTGAAAGGCTGCTCAGCAAGGAAGAAGAAGCCACTGCTCCAAAACCGCCATAAAAAGCCAGACTATGGTTTGCAACTGCACATGGGGACAAAGATTGTACTTTTTGGAGAAATGTTTGGCCATAATGACCATCGTTATGTTTGGAGGAAAAAGGGGTGGCTTGCAAGCCGAAGAACACCATCCCAACCTTGAAGCACGGGGTGGCAGCATCATGTTTGGGGGTGCTTTGCTGCAGGAGAGGCTGGTGCACTTCACAAAATAGATGGCATCATGGAAAGGACAATTATGTGGATATATTGAAGCAACATCTCAAGACATCAGTCAGGAAGTTAAAGCTTGGTCGCAAATGGGTCTTCCAAATGGACAATGACCCCAAGCATACTTCCAAAGTTGTAGTAAAATGGCTTAATTAAGGACAACAGAGTCAAGGTATTGGAGTGGCCATCACAAAGCCCTGACCTCAATCCCATAGAACATTTGTGGGCAGAACTGAAAAATCATGTGCGAGCATGGAGGCCTACAAACCTGACTCAGTTACACCAGCTCTGTTAGGGGGAATGGGCCACAATTCACCCAACTTATTGTGGGAAGCTTGTGGAAGGCTACCCGAAACGTTTGACCCAAGTTAATCGATTTAAAGGCAATGCTACCAAATACTAATTGAGTGTATGTAAACTTCTGACCCACTGGGAATGTGATGAAAGAAATAAAAGCTGAAATAAGTAATTCTCTCTACTATTATTCGGACATTTCACATTCTTAAAATAAAGTGGTGATCCTAACTGACCTAAGACAAGGAATTCTTATTATGATTAAATGTCAGAAATTTGAAAAACTGAGTTTAAATGTATTTGACTAAGGTGTATGTAAATGTCTAACTTCAATGTATGTGCTCACGTAGAGAGTTTTCATAGGCAAAATGCCATTAGTATATTGCTCACTCTATATTTAACGTAAAGGTTTTTCAGAGCCAACATTTTGGTATTTGGCTATATAAGTATTGTATATAGTACAATCATAGTTAATCATGACCAGGACAATGGTAGTGTTCACAAAAGGCTTTTGGTGTACTCTGACATCAGTATTCCTGTCAATTAGAATCTCCTTGCTCAAGGATAAGCTGAGCCTCAATGTGATTTATACAGAATACATGTACACAGCATAGCCTGCTCTGTAGGTGGTATCGGCAGTGGAGAGCTCATTGCCAGTAAATACCATGGGTCCAATCAGTCTGTAAAATAACCTTTGGTCTAATAGCATTAGTTGTACAAGTGTCCCAGTTGATAGGCTGGTTGATGAAGGCCTCCCTCCTCTAACAGCTTTTTCCTGAGTCCCATTTGTCGAATTCCCACAATTTTGTCTCTGGGCCCTTAATTGCCTTTTTGTTCTGCGATTCCTTCTTGAGAAAGCATTGGTTCGAGCCTCATTAATCAAACTACATTTATCTCTGTAATGTTTCTCAGTGGCGGGGTGAGGGATGTTATCAGACTGCCTGTGTTCATCATAATCACACTCCAAACCTCCACCAGAGAGAGGGGATAATAATGAGCAATACATCTCACAACGCCATTATGGAAATGCGAGCTAAGTAATCCACATCAACCCACTTTTTAAGGCAGATTTTTTTGTTGAGTGGGAGAGGCACTCCTCGTCTCAAAGTTCAATATGTTTACCCGAGCGTCTTTAAACTGCTGATGCTTAAAAATGGGTGGATTAGCACATTTTATCACACCATTGGCTGGGTATGCTGAGAGCAGTGAAAACTGATCGTGTCCCGTCTTCAATACTCTAGAGATTAAATGTTTTGAGAGACGGGTCGATGGAATCCTGTCAAGTTTTTTTTATCTTCTGCCAGCTTTTTGCGTCGGTTGAACTGTCACTCTTTATGCCTTTTGAGAAGTGAACGTAGAATCTCCAACAGCTTCTCACAACAAAGTTTAATAGACCTCAAAGGGTTGAAGCCGATGCTCGACCTCAGTGCTCCAGCCACTACCACGAGCCCGTCCTCCCCAATTAAGATGCCACCAATCTCCTGTGCTTGACCTACTGTAGGTTATCACCTGACTCTCTTACGTTGTGGGCACCAAATGCATCTCCATTCCTGATAAACAGTAAGAGCTGTTCAGATTGATGCTCTAATTCTCAGAATTAGCTGTAGCCTTTTTTATGTTACAAAGCACAGTATAACGCCATAATCATGTAAAGTTGACAATTTTCCTGGTGCAAATTAACTGACCTGACATGAATGAGCTTATAATTAGGAGGTAGCATTAGTCGTGCCCTCTCAACTATGTGTTTGCTGCATGCAAATGTAATCATATGCTATTTAATCTCTGTGCCAGAACTCAATTTGAGGGTGACACTCATAAATATACATGGGTCACTAAGCTAAACGTCAATGAATACGATGAACGAACAAATTCAACTGAGGATACCTTTTTCTGAACACAAAATTCTTCAAAATCCCTGAAGTGTGTTTGGCTCATAATTGACTTCAGGCTGGGTTTGCGTACGTGTTCATTTTGTTGTCCACCTGTATCGTGACATTTGGTGAGATGAAGTGAATGGGTTGTGTGACAGACTGTGAATGCCAGCTCGTCCTTGGAGACTATTCACCCAGATGAATGCAGCCAGGGAGAAGGCCAAGAGATACCATCCATAGCACATTTCTCTGAATAGCCAGATCTGATAAGCCAGAACAAAAAATAGCACTTCAAAAAAACAGATTGTTCCCCATAGAAAGTCTGACCTTTAATATTGGAAACCATTTTCATTCCTGGCATAAACATCCCCCCGAAAACAAACTCTGAATGCTATTTCTGCAAGCCTTGGGGTATTAATATTTCAGTGGTAAAGAGGCAGAGTCCATCTCTCATACCCAGACTGGTCTTGTTTGAATTCATCAGCAGTAACTCCATACGCTCATAAAGTCAAAGGCCTGGTTGTGTGTGAATTCTGTCTGTCTTATAAACTCCACTTGGCTCTCCCTTTGACCCCCTAGTGTGTAATGTTTGGTTATAAAACCATATTATAACTCCAAAATGCCATTTGCCTCATGTTAGATCAGTGTCACCTCAGCATTTTTTAAATAAATATTTCTGGATTTTTCTTTGAAGAGTTTTCAAAACTGTTCATGGAGAGCTACCCTCCTGTAGGTTTGCACTCCGACCCCAGTTGTAACTAACCTGATTCAGCTCATCAACCAGCTAATTATTAGAATCAGGTGAGCTAGATGAGGGTTGGAGTGAAAACCTACAGGACGGTAGCTCTCCAGGAACAGGGTTGGAGTGAAAACCTACAGAACGGTAGCTTTCCAGGAACAGGGTTGGAGTGAAAATCTACAGGATGGTAGCTCTCCAGGAACAGGGTTGGAGAGCCCTGCTCTACCGAATCTCCATTGCCCCTCAGTCTACCTCTTTTAGTTCCACTACCCACCTTCCCCCTCCATCCCACCATCTCTCTCTCCTGCTCACCCAGGCTCTCAGTGTCTAATGGAGATGGCAGAGTGTATCAGAGAGATACAGGCTCAGATAAAGCTGTGATGGGACCTAAATTCTTTATGTGCCGTCCCCTACCAGCTCATTCGGAAGGCAAAACAAACAAGCCAAACTGCCGCCTTTAATCAAACGCAGCCCCCTCCCAGCTCCCGGCTCAGATCCAAGGCTACCTCTGCCTCAGACATTATTTCTGTAATTCGTTTTGACGAGTGACACCTTTCTGAGGGATGGGTTGCGGCTATTACCTTAACTCTGTTTTTTTAAGCCACCCCATTCTGTCCAGAAGAAGTCAGCAGAGTGACGAAGCTGATTTTGTCATATTGAGTGTGTACTCAAAGTTCCGTCTGACCGAACATTCCAGATAGATAAAAAGTGATGAATATTCAAGGCAAGGCCCAATATTCTCCCAACATCTCTTCCCTTTCTCACAGTGGCCTCGCTGCAGTGCAATGTAAAAGGGGATCAGATACGATGGATTTCTCAGTGTCATTTCGGTTTTTCTAAAGAGCCTTTCTAAGGGATTGGAGTTCTCCAAATGACAATGGGCCGGAGATTGCATCATGCTGCAGCCACCCCATTATCGCAAATTGCAAAGCCTAGTGTGCATTATTGCATGGCTATCTGCTTCTTCCCCACAGAAGTCTCTAGACTGCAGGTGCTTTGCTTGGGAATGCAGAGTAGCGGTTTGAAAGTCTCACGTTATCCCTGGGTGGCCCCGCAATCCCTTCTAAAACCATTCACCCAATTGGCCTTTGAGACACAGTGGGGATATTTGACGTGAATTGACTTAATCCATATATATTCCGGATCCTGTCCTCGGCTCAAGTCCTCAACTGAGCAGACATATGTCGAGAAAACCTAGTGGCAAGATGGAGAATAGCACCACATTTTCTATGTTCTCAGGAACAATTGGAGAGTTCAGCCCATAGGGATAGTGGTAAAGGGTTGACACAGTTTAATTAACTGAAGAGGGTATAACTGACCACATCCATAGGCCAGAGATTGCCACAGCCCTCACATGCAAAGGAAACTTAAGAAATATATAGAATTGATTGTTCTGTGAAGAGAGTTGGGAAAGGTTCCATGCATTTTTTTTTTTCCCTTCCCCAAATCAAATCAGAACTGCCTTTTTATCCTCACAGTCATTTATTTCCAGGCACAATTAATAGCTTTCAGGTGATTCAGTGTAGACGAGAGAGTAGAGTGCATCTCAATTGCACCCACAGATAGTGGTTCTGATTTATTTGAAGGCAATTTTGGCCACCACAGATATGAGACAGATAGTAACATCATTTTTCTCCCCTCTCTAAATATGCCTTTTTTTCTGTCAAGATCATTTACTATCAGCATCTCTTGCTGAAGACCCTGGCCGTGACCCCACTCTACTATACTGTATAATACCATGCTGCTGAAGACCGTATCTGTGACCCCACTCTACTATACTGTATAATACCATGCTGCTGGAGACCGTATCTGTGACCCCACTCTACAATACTGTATAATACCATGCTGCTGAAGACCGTATCTGTGACCCCACTCTACGATACTGTATAATACCATGCTGCTGGAGACCGTATCTGTGACCCCACTCTACGATACTGTATAATACCATGCTGCTGAAGACCGTATCTGTGACCCCACTCTACGATACTGTAAAATACCATGCTGCTGAAGACCGTATCTGTGACCCCACTCTACGATACTGTAAAATACCATGCTGCTGAAGACCGTATCTGTGACCCCACTTACTATACTGTATAATACCATGCTGCTGAAGACCGTATCTGTGACCCCACTCTACTATACTGTATAATACCATGCTGAAGACCGTATCTGTGACCCCACTCTACAATACTGTATAATACCATGCTGCTGAAGACCGTATCTGTGACCCCACTCTACGATACTGTATAATACCATGCTGCTGAAGACCGTATCTGTCACCCCCACTCTACAATACTGTATAATACCATCTGCTGCTGAAGACGTATCTGTGACACCCACTCTACTATACTGTATAATACCATGCTGCTGAAGGAACCGTATCTGTCACCCCACCTCTACGATACTGTTATAATACGCCATGCTGCTGAAGACCGTATCTGTGACCCCCACTCTACTATACTGTATAATACCATGCTGCTGAAGACTGTATCTGTCACCCCACTCTCCGAGGGTACTTCAGGGGGAGTTGCGACAGCAAAAAACATATTTCCAATTCACATATGTGGTAATACACACTTGTACCTATGACATAGGACAAATACAAGCACCCATAATATTATAATATTACCAGTGCCTTGCAAAAGTATTCACCCCCTCTGGTGTTTTTCCTATTTTGTTGCTTACAACCTGTAATTTAAATGGATTTTTATTTGGATTTCATGTGCTGGACATACACAAAATAGTCCAAATGGTGAAGTGAAATGAAGAATATAACTTGTTTTAAAAATTTTTTTTAAAAAAACGGAAAGGTTCTGCGTGCAATATGTATTCACCCCCCTTTGCTATGAAGCCCCTAAATAAGAATCTGCCACAAACCAATTTACCTTCAGAAGTCACATAATTAGTTAAAATAAGTCCACCTGTGTGTAATCTAAGTGTTCAACATGATCTGTCTGCAACACCACTAAGCAAGGAGCACCACCAGCAAGCGGCACTATGAAGACCAAGGTAGCTCTCCAACAGGTCAGGGACAAAGTTGTGGATAATTATAGATCAGGGTTCGGTTATCAAAAATATCTGAAACTCTTGAACATCCCAACGGAGCACCATAAATCCATTATAAAAATGTTTTAAAGAATATGGCACCAACAACCAACCTGCCAAGAGAGGGCCGCCCACTAAAACTCACGGGACCAGGCAAGGAGGGAATTAATCAGAGAGGCAGCAAAGAAACCAAAGATAACCCTGAAGGAGCTGCAAAGCTCTACAGCGGAGATTGGAGTATCTGTCCATAGGACCACTTTAAGCCGTACACTCCACAGAGCTGGGCTTTACGGAAGAGTGTCCAGAAAAAATAAGCAAACATGTTTGGTGTTTGCCAAAAGGCATGTGGGAGATTCCCCAAACATATGCAAGAAGTTACTCTGGTCAGATGAGATTAAAATTGAGCTTTTTGGCCATCAATGCAATGCTACGTCTGGAGCAAACCCAAAACCTCTAATTACCCCGAGAACACCATCCCCACAGTGAAGCATGGTGGTGGCAGCATCATGCTGTGAGGATGTTTTTCATCGGCAGGGACTGGGAAACTCGTCAGAATTGAAGGAATGATGGATGGCGCTAAATACAGGGAAATTCTTGAGGGAAACCTGTTTCAGTCTCCCAGAGATTTGAGACTGGGACAGAAGTTCACGTTCAACAGGACAATGACCCTAAGTATAGTGCTAATGTAACACCTCGAGTGGTTTAAGGGGAAACATTTAAATGTCTTGGAATGGCCTAGTCAAAGCCCAGACCTCAATCAATTGAGAATCTGTGGAATGAGTTAAAGATTGCTATACACCAGCGGAAAGCATCCAACTTGAAGAAGAGCTGGAGCAGTTTTTGCCATGAAGAATGGATAAAAATCCCAGTGGCTAGATGTGCCAAGTTATAGAGACATACCCCAAGAGACTTGCAGCTGTAATTGCTGCAGAAGGTGGCTCTACAAAGTATTGACTCTGGGGGGGTGAATAGTTATGTATGCTCAAGTTTTCAGTTTTTGTTGTCTTTTTTCTGAATTTGTTTCACAATAAAAATATTTTGAATCTTCAAAGTGGTAGGCATGTTGTGTAAATCAAATGTGCGCCCCCCAAAAATCTATTTTAATTCCAGGTTGTAAGGCAACAAAAAGGAAAAATTCCAAGGGGGTGAATACTTCGCATGCAAACTGATATACACTGCTCAAAAAATAAAGGGAACACTAAACTAACACATCCTAGATCTGAATGAATGAAATAATCTTATTAAATACTTTTTTCTTTACATAGTTGAATGTGCTGACAACAAAATCACACAAAAATAATCAATGGAAATCCAATTTATCAAACCATGGAGGTCTGGATTTGGAGTCACACTCAAAATTAAAGTGGAAAACCACCCTACAGGCTGATCCACTTTGATGTAATGTCCTTAAACAAGTTAAAATTGATGCTCAGTAGTGTGTGGTGGGCCTCTACGTGCCTGTATGACCTCCCTACAACGCCTGGGCATGCTCCTGATGAGGTGGCGGATGGTCTCCTGAGGGATCTCCTCCCAGACCTGGACTAAAGCATCCGCCAACTCCTGGACAAGTCTGTGGTGCAACGTGGCGTTGGTGGATGGAAGCGAGACATGATGTCCCAGATGTGCTCAATTGGATTCAGGTCTGGGAAACGTGCGGGCCAGTCCATAGCATCAATGCCTTCCTCTTGCAGGAACTGCTGACACACTCCAGCCACATGAGGTCTAGCATTGTCTTGCATTAGGAGGAACCCAGGGCCAACCGCACCAGCATATGGTCTCACAAGGGGTCTGAGGATCTCATCTCGGTACCTAATGGCAGTCAGGCTACCTCTGGCGAGCACATGGAGGGCTGTGCGGCCCCTCCAAAGAAATGCACACCCCACACCATGACTGAGCCCACCGCCAAACCGGTCATGCTGGAGGATGTGCAGGCAGCAGAATCATACCCACGGCGTCTCCAGACTCTGTCACGTCTGTTCACATGTGCTCAGTGTGAACCTGCTTTATCTGTGAAGAGCACAGGGCGCCAGTGGCGATTTGCCAATCTTGGTGTTCTCTGGCAAATGCCAAACGTCTGCATGGTGTTGGGCTGTAAGCACAACCCCACCTGTGGATGTCGGGGCCCTCATACCACCCTCATGGAGTATGTTTTCTGACCGTTTGAGCAGACACATGCACATTTGGGGCCTGCTGGAGGGTCATTTTGGCAGGGCTCTGGCAGTGCTTCCTCCTGCTCCTCCTTGCACAAAGGCGGAAGGGTAGCGGTCCTGCCTGCTGCTGGGTTGTGCCCTCCTACGGCCTCCTCCCGTCTCCTGATGTACCTGGCCTGTCTCCTGGTAGCGCCCTCCATGCTCTGTACACTACACTGACAGACACAGCAAACCTTCTTGCCAACAGCTCGCATTGATGTGCCATCCTGGTGAGCTGCACTACCTGAGCCACTTGTGTAGGTTGTAGACTTCGTCTCATGCTCCCACTAGCGTGAAAGCACCGCCAGCATTCAAAGGACCCAAAACATCAGCCATGAAGATAGGAACTGAGAAGTGGTCTGTGGTCACCACCTGCAGAACCACTCCTTTATTGGGGGTGTCTTTGCTAATGCCTATAATTTCCACCTGTTGTCTATTCCATTTGCACAACAGCATGTGAAATGTATTGTCAATCAGTGTTGCTTCCTAAGGGACAGTTTGATTCACCAGAAGGGTGATTGACTTGGAGTTACATTGTGTTGTTTACAGGTTCCCTTTTATTTTTTGTGAGCAGTGTATATATAATAGAATGTGTGCCAACCTAAAACAGACACAATTTTTATTATTAAATTGATAATACCTATCACATAATGCCTCCTTCATACAGGCACCTTTCATTTGTCATTTCATTTCTCCTTCATATTCTACCCTCTTACCCTCTTCTAACTCATTCCCTCATTCTGTTTCCCTCTCTCTTTTTACCTCCCTCTCTCTCTTTAACTCCCTCTCTCTTTACCTCCCTCTCTCTCTTTACCTCCCTCTCTCTTTACCTCTCTCTCTCTTTACCTCTCTCTTTACTTCCCTCTCTTTACCTCCCTCTCTCTTTACCTCCCTCTCTCTCTTTACCTCCCTCTCTCTCTTTACCTCCCTCTCTCTCTTTACCTCCCTCTCTCTTTACCTCTCTCTTTACTTCCCTCTCTCTACCACCCTCTCTCTCTTTCCCTCTCTTTACCTCCCTCTCTCTTTACCTCCCTCTCTCTCTTTACCTCCCTCTCTCATTACTCTCTCTCTCTTTACCTCTCTCTTTACTTCCCTCTCTTTACCTCCCTCTCTCTTTACCTCCCTCTCTCTCTTTACCTCCCTCTCTCTCTTTACCTCTCTCTCTCTTACCTCTCTCTTACTTCCCTCTCTTTACCTCCCTCTCTCTCTTTACCTCCCTTTCTCTTTACTTCTCTCTTTACTTCCCTCTCTTTACCTCCCTCTCTCTCTTTACCTCCCTTCTCTTTACTTCTCTCTTTACTTCCCTCTCTTTACCTCCCTCTCTCTCTTTACCTCTCTCTTTACTTCTCTCTTTACCTCCCTCTCTCTCTTACCGTATCTTTACTTCCTCTCTTAGCGCCCTCTCTCTTTACCTCCCTCTCTCTCTTGACCTCCCTCTCTTTGTCACGTTCGTCGTAGGAATGGGACCAAAACGCAGCGGGAATGTGAATGCTCATCTTAACTTATTTGAACACTACACAAAACAAGAAAAAATGAACGACAGCTAGACAGTTTGCAGGCAAACCACAGCAGTGCAAAAACAACTTCCCACAAAAGAGGTGGAAAAAGGGCTACCTAAGTATGGCTCCCATCAAAAAACAATGTACAGCTGTCCCTGATTGAGAGCCATACCAGGCCAAACAAAGAAATACACAACATAGAAAGAACATAGAAATACAAAACATAGAACAATACCCAAAAACCCTGACAACACAAAACAAACACACCCTGCCACGCCCTGACCAAACTACAATTAAATAACCCCTTATACTGGTCAGGACGTGACACTCTTTCAACTCTGATATTGATATCTGTGCACCATGGAGCTGGAAAGGGTGAATATTGAAAGTGTAAAAACTGTTATTATAAGGCAGCCTCTCTTCCGTGCGGATTGATCCCGCTGTACACTAAAAGGATTGTGGGTCTCGTAGGTGCCACATGTGCGGCATCTTGTCACCCACCATTACTTTTCTTTGCTCTGAGTAAATGTTCAGTGTCCATATTTTTCCTCTCTAATGACATTTTTTTGTGTGAGGAGTGTTAAATTGTCCGTCCATTTTTGTGACCTTAACGTTTACATGTTCAGGTTCATGTCCATTTACATTAGATCCTATCAATGTCATTGTGTTTCAAAGGTCGTCATGGTCCCTCTTGTCATTTGGAGTAACTGCAGCCTGATTTGAGTGGAAAATATCAGATTCATTAGTCCATTGTATTTTTGGCAATTTAGAGAAGAGGTATTCAGGGCATGTTTGTAAATGTGGATGCTGGTGTGTAGACGGCATGTTGTTCATCTTGAGGGAGAACCAGTGCTAAGTGGTATTATGTATGTGCTTTGTATTTCTGTGTCTCCCTGCTTTTATCTCCAACTCCTCTGCCTACAGCCAAATCCCCTCTTCATGTCATAGAATGTTTTGTAACCCAACTGCCTTGTACTGTTAACTGCTGCATGTAGCGTTCAAATATCCAAGCAGCTCAGTTCACTCATACCTCTCCTGTCTCCCTCTCCTCTTGTTTTCCAGATCGAAATGTTAGAGCACAAATATGGTGGCCACCTCATCCCGCCGCGCTGCCACCAAGATCCAGACCGCCTTCCGCCGTACCAGCTCAGCAAGAACTTCGAGAAGATCCGCAACTCCCTGCTGGAGAGTCGCTGCCGCGGCGCATCTCCATGCGAAAGGTGCGCGTGCAGAACGCTGAGGCTTCTCCGCCGAGCGGGCTGGCCGAAGGCTGCAGCCTGGGGGTATCCCCTGGTGCGTTCGCCATCACTGCCACCACAGTGGGCGGCACCCTGACCGACCTGGAGGACTCATTCACAGAGCAGGTGCATCGCTGGCAAAGTCCATCGACGACGCACTCAGCAACTGGAGCCTGAAGACCATGTGCTCCCTCCAGGAAGGAGGGGCCTACCAGTTCAGTGCCAAGTCCTCAGTGCGGCCGGGGGAGGAGGGAAGTGGGAGGAGGAGGGTTGGACCAGGCTTTTCTCCAGAGCATGTCAGGTGGGGAGATACAGGCGACCTGCCCCGCAGCGCCAGCAAGCTGCTGATGGCCTTCCGCGGACGTGACCGTTCAGATCGACAATCAGAACTTCCGCATGTCCTCCTCTGTCATGGAGTCATCGGCCTCTGTCTCCATGGGCAACTGCGTCCAGCAGCAGCGGGGGGCGCAGCCACCACCCCACCATGCCCACCGCTCCCCCGCCCTCACCCCTAAAACAACACTCCCCTCCTCCCCTGAAGAGGTCCCCGCCGAACCCACAGACCCTCCTGTCCCTCCCACGAGCCCCCTCCGCCCCCGGAACCAGTGGTAGAAGGAAGGGGCAGGACGCCGACTTCCCTGCGCCCCCCGCCCAGTGAAGAGGAGCTAGAGGAGGAGGAGGGCCAGCACCCCCCTTGACCCCCCTGGACAAACTAGCCAACCCCCGACCCCGGAGTGGGTTGTCCAGCCCGTCAGCCACCTCAACCCCAGGATGGTGCACCCTCCCCATCCACCGAGGCACTGGAGGCCAAGCGGAGCAGCTCGGAGACGGCTGAAAACAGTTCCGAGCAGATAAGCAGCAGCAACAGCACTTCTACGGAGGCACGCTCGGCATCGGCGGCTTCATCTAAGGAGGCCTTGCAGGCCATGATCCTCAGCCTGCCTCGCTACCACTGCGAAACCCGGCCAGCTGCAAGTCGCCACACTCTCCACCGACGTCATGCGCAAGCGCCTCTACCGCATCGGCCTCAACCTTTTCAATGTGTGAGTACCCAACCATTCCCTCCTCACCCAGATGGGTTAGTGAAAGAAGTCGTGGACATTAGGTGATGATGCTATTGCTAACATCTAGCACGTGATCGGCGAATGGGAGTGAACTGACAAAAATTCGTCCATGGACAAACAATGCTCTTACATGACACACACACATAAGGGTGGGGGTTTACAATCATGGATCTCACCATGAGACAGCACTTCATTAAAGGAGGCTTAAAAATATGAGAAAAGAAAGACCTCATCAGTTCTCCCAATTAAAAAGGGAAGTATCTTCTGTAAGTTTCTCAATGATTTTCACTGCTCTCAGCTTGCATCTCTCTTTTCTCTGCCTCTCTCTCTTTCTGACTCTCTTCTGACTACATATCATCATTCTCTATCATTCACACTAAACATATTTCTCTATTTACACCATCTCTCTCTCCGCCCTTTTCCTCCCCCTCTCTCCCTCCCTGCAGCTGTGGTTACCGCCTCTGTTCTGCAGAGCGCCTGTCACCTTCTGTTTGTCTTTGCGCCCAAAAATAGCTTTCTCTTTTATCTGCGGCTGGCTCCTCTCCCCTTATATGGTCCATATCCACAGAAAGCCGAGATAAGCCTGGGAGGGGAAGAAGAAACTGTATGCCATGATCCCCAGATTAGAATACACAGATGTAGTCATTAAAGGACGTCTCTATATTGTCCTCTAATAGTTGTTTTAGCACGGAGCATCTGTGAACCTCCCAGAACGAGAGGGCGATGAGAGTGTGAGGAGAAGATGGTGGGGAGAGAGGGATAAGGAGATTGGGAGAGAGCTGCAGAAACAGCCTCCACGTAAAAGCTCACACATGCTACAGGCATCATCCCAGCAGACACACACACACACACACACACACACACACACACACACACACCACACACACACACAACACACACACACACACACACACACACACACACAAATATAAACACACACAAACACAATATACACACACACTTACACAATTATATACACACCCACGAATACACTGCTGCATTCGGAAAGTATTCAGACCCCTTTTTTCCACATTTTGTTATGTTACAACCTTATTCAAAAATGTATTTAATTAATTTTGTTCCTCATCAATCTACACACAATACCCCATAATGACAGAGCGAAATAGTTTTTTTTGACATTCAGACCCTTTGCTATGAGACTCGAAATTGAGCTCAGTTGCATCCTGTTTTTTTTTTTTGTAGAGCTCCGATTGTTTGTAGAGCTCCGAGACAGGATTGTGTCGAGGCACAGATCTGGGGAAGGGTACCAAAACATTTCTGTAGCCTTGAAGGTCCCCAAGAACACAGTGGCCTCCATCATTCTTAAATGGAAGAAGTTTTGGAACCACCTGCCTGTCCAAACTGAGCAATCAGGGGAGAAGGGCCTTGGTCAGGGAGGTGGCCAAGAACCTGATGGTCACTCTGACAGAGCTTAGAGATCCTCTGTGGAGATGGGAGAACCTTCCAGAAGGACAACCATCTTTGCAGCACTCCACCATCAGGCCTTTATGGTAGAGTGGCCAGACAAAAGCCACTCCTCAGTAAAAGGCACATGACAGCCCGCTTGGAGTTTGCCAAAAGGCACCTAAAGGACTCTCAGACCATGAGAAACAAGATTCTCTGGTCTGATGAAACCAAGATTAAAACTCTTTTGGCCTGAATGCCAGTGTCACGTCTGGAGGAAACCTGGCACGGAGGAAACCTGGCACCATCCCTATGGTGAAGCATGGTGGTGGCAGCATCATGCTGTGGGGATGTTTTTCAGCGGCAGGGACAGGGAGACTAGTCAGGATTGAAGCAAAGATGAAAGGAGCAAAGTACAGAGAAATCCTTGATGACCTGCTCCTGACTGCTCAGGACCTCAGACTGGGGAGAAGGTTCACCTTCCAACAGGACAACAACCCTAAGCACACAGCCAAGACAATGCAGGAGTGGCTTTGGGACAAGTCTCTGAATGTCCTTGAGTGACCCAGCCAGATCCTGGACTTGATCCCAATCGAACATCTCTGGAGAGACCTGAAAATAGCTCTGCAGCGACGCTCCCCATCCAACCTGACAGACCTTGAGAGGATCTGCAGAGAAGAATGGGAGAAACTCCCCAAATACAGGTGTCAAATCAAATCAAATGTTATTAGTCAAATGCGCCGAATACAACAGGTGTAGACCTTACAGTGAAATGCTTAATTACCTAACCACCCTAACCACCAATGCCGTTTAAAATAGTATGGATAGAATAAGAAATAACAGTATCAAGTAATTAAGAGCAGCAGTAAAATAACAATAGCGACAATAGCAATAACAATATTTCTTTTTTTTTATCTTAGCAAAATTGCAAAAAAAACTGTTTTCGCTTTGTCATTATGGGGTATTGTGTGTAGATTGATGAGGAAGAAAAACAATTGAATACATTTTAGAATAAGGTAACGTAACAAAATGTGGAATAAGTCAAGGGGTCTGAATACTTCCCAAATGCACTGTACCCACACACACCCACACCCACACAAATACACACACCCACCACACCACAATTCCACACACAATTCCACACACAATACACACACATGTGCAAATATACATACACACACACACACACTAAGTGCGGGTGTCTTTGTAAAAAACCCACGTGAGATCAGAAGGCTTTAATGGGGCTCTCCGGACAGACTAAAAGAGCTGGACCAGCACTTTCTCTGCTGTTTGAGGAGGAAGGAACAGGATGAAGAGGTGTCTAGGGCTCATCTCATTTACACTGTATCTCCCAGAGAGAGGACAAAGAACGAGAGAGTGAATGAGAGAGGGCGAAAGAACGAAGAGAGAATGAGAGGGGGAGATAGAACGAGAGAGCGAATGAGAGAGGGAGAAAGAACGAGAGAGCGAATGAGAGAGGGAGAAAGAACGATAGAGAGCGAATGAGAGAGGGAGAAAGAACGAGAGAGAGCGAATGAGAGAGGGAGAAAGAACGAGAGAGCGAATGAGAGAGGGAGAAAAGAACGAGAGAGGCGAATGAGAGAGGGAGAAGAACGAGAGAGAGAATGAGGGGGGAGAAAGAAGGAGAGAGAATGAGAGATTACAGAATGTGGGATAGAATGAAAATAGTGAAATTAAAATGTGAACTAATGATAGAATGAGAATGGACAGAGGGAAAGAATGGAACAGAATGAAACAGAATGAAGGAGTGGATAAAAAGAGAGGGGGAGAAAGAGGCACATTTTCAAATAATCTTTCGTAGATTCACATCCTTTCGCCTCTCCTTCTCAAAACGCATAGGAAAGAACTAATGAGATAAATCCAGAGAGAAAGAGAGAGAGAGCGAGAGAGATAGAGAGAGAAGAGAGATAGAGAGAGAACAGTATTTGCAAGGTTATTCTGTGTTTACTCATCTGAAACTATTCCCAGCACCTTGTTTATAATTCATGTTATTTATATGAAAATTCTGATGGATGTTTAAAGCGATTTCAGTTCCATAGATCATATGACAATCCTATATTCCCCCAACTGATGTCTTTTGAAAGTATACATATAACACATAGATTATCCTAAGCATATATTTAAAGCACATTAATTCATGAAATATATGCATGCACCCAATTATGCTAATCTAACATACATTTTGTGATTTCTCATAAAATAGCTTTTTCTGTATTTTGCACCTCCTACCGTTATTAGATAATACGGAATACAATTAGATGACAGAAGATAAGCATGCTTAGCAACTGTGACCAAACATCTTCCTTTTGAATCAGTGTTCAAATCCTCCTTCACGAATAATTCAGTCATATGCTGACGAGATCTCTGGTATCAAAGTGTTAACACAAATCGAGTGTGAATTATCATGCATTTAATTGATGATAATATTGAAGTTCTTGCAGGATATTTCCATATAACACCATCTCTGCATTGCCCATCTACATGAGACTCAAGTCATTAGCAAGTTTGAGATTCCCAGTAACTACTGGTGTTATAGGATAGTGTGCAGAATAATTCAGGATCTGGGCAGAGGTAAAAGGACCCCCTCCTGTTATATGCTTTTAATTCAGCAGCACTGAACACTTCCCACTGCATTCAACTCAGCAACCATGCCTACTCCTCAACTCAGCCTCATGCAGCAGAAGAGACATTTTCCATTTAAATTCTGCTGCTTTTACCTTTTGACTGCTCTGTTCGTTTTAGAATTCAAATCCCGTTCTGCCATTCACTCTGCCTAGTGAAAAGTGACTAAGTCAAGCCCAGATAAGGACTCCCAAGACAAGCGTCAGACAGATGCATGATGGGTACACGGCAGGGGGTGGCTGGAGGGGGGGAGCAGTGGGGGGGGAGCAAACAGCACACCTGGAAATATCTCTGAAAGGAGAAGACTCCTTGACACGAAATTAACCTCCTACCATGGGAGTATCCTCAAGGGCCCGGGCCACCCCTCTTTGAAGATAATGGTTCGGGCTATTCTCCATCTGTAGATATTAAGAGTGAAAAAGGCCACTGACTGCCTAGATGGAACCAATCAGTCGGAGTACAAAGGCGTGGATCCTAAGAATAATGGCAACCGTCCAGGCCCGAATTCCTCATTAGCAATTCCGTTGCAAGTGGAGGATGTAATTAAAAGTTCTAGGCCACTGAGGGAATTCAGGCCATGGGAAATGTCCTGAAAAGTTTTGAGAACATTGGGTTGAAGCAGCATATTTCCCCCCTCCCTCACTCGCTAGTGCGATTCTTTCCCACATCCAAAATATCAGAAGTATCCAACATACTGGATGTTCCTAACTCCTAACTCGTAATGAATGTTCGTTGGGCTGAAAGTAATGGTGCAGTGTGGTGGAATGAGTGGCAGACGAGGGGTCCTAGGAGCTGAGTGCTGAGTTATAGGGGACTCCAGGTGCATATGCCTGCTCAAAAATGTCCTATCATCACAGTGTCTGACAGAGCTCAGCTAACTGTAACGGTCGTCGTAATGAGTGGACCAAAATGCAGCGGGGTATATTGATCATCTTCTTATTTATTGAAGGAGAAAACACTTAACAAAAACAAACGATGAAAACAGTCCCGTAAGGTGCACGACTATACAGGAAACACCCACCCACAAACACAAGTGAAAACACACACAACTAAATATGGCCTCTAATCAGAGATAACAACAACCAGCTGCCTCTAATTGGAGGTCATTGACAAAACTAACATAGAAATAGACATGCTAGATAAACACATAGAAATAGATCATCTAGAACATAAACCAAAAAACCCCTGCCACGCCCTGACCAAACTACAATAACAAATAACCCCTTTTACTGGTCAGAACGGGACAGTACCCCCCCCCAAAGGTGCAGACCCCGAATGCACCTAAACACAAAAACCCCCACAAAAATAAAGGGAGGGAAGGGAGGGTGGCCACCGTCAAGGACGGCTCCCGTGCTACACCCCCCCTCCCCAATCCTCCAACCACGGAGGTGGCTCTGGCTCCGGCCTTAGTCCCCATTCTAACCTGCCCACCCCTCTGAAGGCTCAGGGCTGTAGACCACTGCTGAAGGCTCTGGGCTGAGGTGCGTCGCTGAAGACCTCGGGCTGATGTGCGTCGCTGGAGACCTCGGTCTGAGGTGCGTCGCTAGAGACCTCGGGCTGAGGTGCGTCGCTGGAGACGTCGGGCTGAGGTGCGTCGCTGGAGACCTCGGGCTGAGGTGCGTCGCTGGAGACCTCGGGCTGAGGAGCGTCGCTGGAGACTCAGGGCTGAGGTGCGTCGCTGGAGACCTCGGGCTGAGGAGCGTCGCTGGAGACTCAGGGCTGAGGAGCATCGCTGGAGACTCAGGGCTGAGGAGCGTCGCTGCAGGCGCCGGACTGTGGGCCATCTCTGCAGGCGCGGACTGTGGGCCGTCTCTGCAGGCGCCGGACTGTGGGCCATCTCTGCAGGCGCCGGACCGTGGGCCGTCTCTGCAGGCTCCGGACCGTGGGCCGTCTTTGCCGGTTCCGGACCGTGGGCCGTCTCTGTCGGTTCCGGACTGTGGGCCATCTCTGTCGGTCTCTGTCTCCGTCTCTGCAGGCTCCGGACCGTGGGCCGTCTCTGCAGGCTCCGGACCGTGGGCCGTCTCTCTCGGTTCCGGACTGTGGGCGTCGCCGGAAGCACTGGACGGGGAACTGTCGCCGGAAGCTCTGGACGGGGAACTGTCGCCGGAAGCTCTGGACGGGGACTGTGCACTGTAGGCCTGATGCGTGGGGCTGGCTTAGGAGGCGCCAGACTAGTAACCCGCACCACAGGGCTAGTGCGAGGAGCAGGAACAGGACGTACTGGGCTGGGCAGGTGCACTAGAGGCCTGATGCATGGGGCTGGCTTTGGACGCGCCAGACTACTGACACGCACCACAGGGCTAGTGCGAGGAGCAGGACCAGGACTTATTGGGCTGGGTAGGCGCACTAGAGACCTGATGCATGGGGCTGGCTTTGGAGGCGCCAGACTATTGACATGCACCACAGGGCTAGTGCGAGGAGCAGGAACAGGACGTACTGGGCTGGGCAGGCGCACTAGAGACCTGGTGCATGGGGTTGGCTTTGGAGGCACCAGACTAGTAACACGCACCTCAGGGCTAGTGCGAGGAGCAGGAACAGGACGTTCTGGACTGGGCTGATGCACTGGAGGAAGAGTACAAGGAGCAGGAACAGGATACACTGGGCCATGAACCCTCACCGGCGGTCTGATGCTTGCAACTTGCATCACCGGTCCTGACTCAATGCTGGCTCTAGCATGACACCTGTGAGGAGCTTTCACCAAGCGCACCGGGCTGTGTACGCGTATTGGCGATACCGTGCGTATCTCCGCATAACATGGTGCTTGCTTGATCCGTCGCTCCCCATAGTAAACACAGGTGCCCCTTCGTGCCCTTTCCGCCAGTACCTCTCTCCGGAATCTTGCGTCAAGCTCCTCGCTTGATTCCTTGACTGGCTCCCTTTTTCTCCACGGCTCTCTCCTGTATGCCCGGGAAGTTAGGTCAGGGCTCCACCCTGACTCAACTAAACTCCCCGTAAGCCCCCCGAAAAGTTTTTTGGGGGGCTGCCTCCTCTCCTCCTGAAATGGAGGATATAATGCCTCATACCTCCGTCATTCCCTCTTAGCTTCCTCCAGCTCCTCCTTCGGTCGCCGGTACTCCCCAGCCTGCCTCCAGGGTCCCTTTCCATCTAATATTTCCTCCCATGTCCACGACTCCAAGTAGCTCTCCTGCTGCTCCTTCCTCCGCTGCTTGGTCCTTCTTTGGTGGGTGGTTCTGTAACAGTCATCGTAATGAGTGGACCAAAATGCAGCGGGTATATTGATCATCTTCTTATTTATTGAAAGAAAAAACACTTAAACAAAAACAAACGACGAAAACAGTCCCGTAAGGTGCACAGACTATACAGGAAACACCCACCCACAAACACAAGTGAAAACACACACAACTAACAACCAAAAACCCCGAAACACACAAACCAAACACCCCCTGCCACGCCCTGACCAAACTACAATAACAAATAACCCCTTTTACTGGTCAGGACGTGACACTAACACTCTCTCAAAAAAGTATTTCTAAAAATGAACTTTCAATAAATTCCCTAGTTTTCCCGAAAGCATGGTTGGAGGATCCCGGAATCAGGAAGGAATAAGCAGGAAATTCAGAATCCTCCAACCAGGATTTCTGGAAAACCAGGGAATTTAATCTTAGTTATCAAATCAAGTGAAATCTAATTGTATTAGTCACATGCGCCGAATACAACAGGTAGACCTTACAGTGAAATGCTTACTTACGAGCCCCTAACCAACAGTTCAGTTTCTAAAAAATACGGATAAGTTATGTCATTGACAGAAGGCGCATCCCTTTTTATTTTGTCCTTATCTCACTCTCCCCTCAAATACAGAGTTATGGTTTGTTGAGGTAATTCAGCTAACCTGGCTAGTAGTATCTCGTGTATTATGCTAAGGAAATCTAATTTGGCTAACCTGGCTAATATCCTGTCTGTATAGACTATCTTAGGAAGATCTAATATGGTTGATATCCTGTTTATGTATACCCTATGGTAGGACGAGCTAATATTGTTAATATCCTGTTTATGTATACACTATGGTAGGAAGAGCAAACCTGGCTAATATCCTGTCTGTGTAGACTATCTTAGGAGGAGATAATATGGTTAATATCCTGTTTATATATATACTATGGTAGGAAGAGCTAACCTGGCTAATATCCTGTTTATGTATACACTATGGTAGGAAGAGCTAATATGGTTAATATCCTGTTTATATATACACTATGGTAGGAAGAGCTAATATGGTTAATATCCTGTTTATATATACACTATGGTAGGAAGAGATAATATTGTTAATATCCTGTTTATGTATACACTATGGTAGGAGGAGATAATATGCTTAATATCCTGTTTATATATACACTATGATAGGAAGAGCTAACCTGGCTAATATCCTGTTTATATATACACTATGGTAGGAAGAGCAAACCTGGCTAATATCCTGTTTATATATATACTATGGTAGGAAGAGCTAATATGGTTAATATCCTGTTTATATATACACTATGGTAGGAAGAGCTAACCTGGCTAATATCCTGTTTATGTATACACTATGGTAGGAAGAGATAATATTGTTAATATCCTGTTTATGTATACACTATGGTAGGAAGAGCAAACCTGGCTAATATCCTGTCTGTGTAGACTATCTTAGGAGGAGATAATATGGTTAATATCCTGTTTATATATATACTATGCTAGGAAGAGCTAACCTGGCTAATATCCTGTTTATATGCACTAGCGAGCTGTGAATAGAAAGCAGTGGTCTCAGGAATAGATTTGGATTTCAGCGATTTCGTAACCTTTTCATTGTGCTATTGCCAACCGGCATTGGTAACAGAGCAAGTATGGGTTTGCATGTCTACATCTGCCAGCCTCCTACTGCATTTGTCATTTGTTTGTCATGAAAGGCAGCGAATAATCCACACATATGGTAAATAGCTAAAAAAAAGTGCTCTTTTATACCGATTGTGTTTTTGAAAAGCAGCCATTGTGGCACTTCAAGATTTTTCTCTTTGACTTTGAGGAAAGTTTTCTGGCAGTGACAAATCCAAACCTCATAATATCCACACTCCTCCACCCCCCAACCCTTTCCACTGATGATCACTCAACTTGAAAAATAAAAACCGGATGGCATGCTGACAGGGAGAGAGGGGGATAGAGGGAGAGAGAGAGAGAGGGAAGGAAAGGGTAGAAAATAATAGAAAAAATCAGGTTTATTAGTTCCAGCAGTTTCATATCCTCCCTCTAATTCCTGAGCTGTGCACCTCTTGCATCCTAAGCAGGCCTTGGTGTGCTCTGGGCTAAGACAGCCTCCCCCTGCTCCCTGCACCCCTCCCTCTCCTCCCTCTCCCGCCTCTTTCTGCCTCCCCCATCTAAAAGGGGAGACATTTGAACATTTGGCGTAGTGAGCAGTTTATGGGTGAGGAAGGAGGAGTGGAGAGGAGAGTTTAAAGGGGAGTTGGGGTGGGTGAGTTGAGTCCCATAACAGATAATTAAGAGAGATGGTGAAGGGAGCCTGTCTCTTATCCCCTTAATGCAGCGCGGCGGCTAAGGCCAGGTGGAGGGAGAGGGCTGTGTCTGGGTCTGTGTCACAGCAGGTGGTCTGCACTACCCCGCACAGAGAACTAAAGAGAGAGTGGAGAGAGGCAGGTGAGGTAATAAGTGCTGTGTGTGTGTGCATGTGTGTGCGTGTGCGTGTGTGTGCGTGTGTGTGTGTGTGTGTGCGTGTGTCTGTGTGTGTGTGCGTGTGTCTGTGTGTGTGTGTGTGTGTGTGTGTGTGTGTGTGTGTGTGTGTGTGTGTGTGCGTGTGTCTATGTGTGCGTGTGTGTGTGTGTGTGTGTGTCTATGTGTGCGCTTGTCTCTCAGCACATGGTCTGCACTACTAGCCATAAAGGAGGTAGGGTTGGAGAGAGCGGATAGGGATTTGAGGTGGATAAGGACTGATAGAGTTTTCACCTGAAGTGAGGATAGAATATGATAGCTGACCTTCTGTTGATAAGTACAGATGGACAATAGCATGATAAACGGAGATAAACAGAGAGAGAGGGAGAGGTGGAGAGAGGGGGGAGAGAGAGAGAGAGAGAGAGAGAGAGAGAGAGAGAGAGAGAGAGGGAGAGAGGGAGGCGGAGAGAAAGAGAAAGGACACATCAAGGACATTAATACTACTGGGGCACTGTGTTACATCATCGTATAGGTTAACTATAGGTTTCCTGCTGAGAGAAAGCAGATTTCTCTAAGGAACCAATCTAAGATTCTCTCTGTCATATGTCCATAATGTTGTCTCTGTTGTCCTAATGGATTCTCTCTGTCATATGTCCATAATGTTGTCTCTGTTGTCCTAATGGATTCTCTCTGTCATATGTCCATAATGTTGTCTCTGTTGTCCTAATAGATTCTCTCTGTCATATGTCCATAATGTTGTCTCTGTTGTCCTAATGGATTCTCTCTGTCATATGTCCATAATGTGGTGGGGCTGTCCGCATGGGTAGACTCTTCTCTCTCACGCTCGGAAATTGACATGTCTCAGTGGCTAATGAATAAAAGATGCGAGAAAAGTTGTGTGTGTGTGTGTGTGTGTGTGTGAGGAGCTACAGCTGTCAGGTGCTATGTCATGACTAATTGACACAGTAGATCAGAACCTGTCCAACTCACAAGAGGGGCAACCTGGGGCCGGGAACACAGAGAGAGCTCTCCAATAACTTACCCTATACCTGTGTGTGTGTGTGTGTGTGTGTGTGTGTGTGTGTGTGTGTGTGTGTGTGTGTGTGTGTGTGTGTGTGTGTGTGTGTGTGTGTGTGTGGTTTGTGTGGTGGTGAATATGTGTCTGTCCGGAACAAATGGAAGGACATCTCAGGTCAGAAACCAGCTAACACTCGGGGCCGTTCACCTGACCAGCGCTATCCGACCATCGACCATAGAGAGAGCTGGCCGTTAATCTGTGTTAGGACCATAAACCTCTCACTTTTACAGAGAGGGGAATGAGAAGGAAGGATGGAGGGAGGGGAATGATATTGACATGGGTGAATATCGATGCTAACCAGGGTTTTGATGCAGAAAGTGTGTATATTTCTATGTAAAATCCAATCTGTCTGTCTGTGTCTGTCAGTGTGTGAAAAAGGCACCATTTGGTTAAGCTGAGACTAGTCGTCCCAGTAGAATGCTTTTCTACCTCTCCCTTCTGTCCTCATACAGAGCCTCTCTGTTAGTCTGCAGGGAGCGGGGAGTTGTCCTTTCAGCACCACAGCTGGGGCCTGTCTGGGCTGCAGAGCTCTCTCTCTCTGTCTCTATCTCTCTCTCTCTCTCTCTCTCTCTCTCTCTCGCTTTCTCTCTTTGATTCTCTCTCTCTCTCTGTCTCTCTCTCTCTCCCTGACTAAACCCATTAGACATGGCTGTGTTATGTAACTGTTGTGCTGTGTGTGTGTGTGTGTGTTAATACAGAAAGTGTGTATATTATTGTGTATGTATATATACTGTATGTGTGAAGAACATTCTAGTATTTTATAAAAGAGGACTGTATGTGTGTGTGCATGTGTGTGTGTGTGTGCGTGTATGTGTGTGTGTTTGCATGCACGTGTGTGTGTGTGTACCTTGTTGTGTTGTGTGTGTGTGTGAACTGTGCTATACTAAGGATGGGATAGATTGTAGGGTGCAGCAGCGGTATTGTCCTCTCCACACACATACAAACAAACAAACACACACACACACACACACACACACACACACACACACACACACACACACACACACACACACACACACACACACCACCACCATAACTCTGTCATTGTCACGTCCTGACCATAGTAAGTTGTTATTTTCTATGGTAGAGTAGGTCAGGGCGTGACAGGGGGGTTTTCTAGTTTAGTTTTTCTATGTTGTTATGTTCTAGTTTTGTATTTCTATGTTGGGTTGTTCTCGTTTTTGTATTTCTATGTTGGGCTTTGTTTGAGATGATCTCCAATTAGAGGTAGCTGGTCATCGTTGTCTCTAATTGGAGGTCATATTTAAGTTGGTGTTTGTCCCACCTGGGTTTGTGGGAGATTAATTTTGAGTAGTGTATGTTTCACCTCTGTGTCACGGTTTGTTGATTTTTTTGTCATTCAGTTTATTTATGTATTGCATAGTTTCACAGTATAAATAAAATGTGGAACGACACACATGCTGCACTTTGGTCCGCTCCTCTCTATGACAACCGTGACAGTCATCTACATATTACCATCTTTTATAACATAAACACACACACTTCATAGGAGCCCTCACGCTGTGCGTTCAAGAGCACCATTGTAATTCAGGAGAGCATCTTCTACAGTTTAACAGTGTTCGTCAAGCTGTTTAATCACAGTTAATGAACGTTATGACTCAAAGGGAAATTAATTTTGATGAGTGTCTGCCTATGTGTTTTATAATTGTAATGGTCGCCACCATAACTTAACACCGCTAGCCTTCACACCAGACTGTCATTAACACACTCCCATTAACACCATGTATCATCACTAGTCTCCACACCAGACTGTCATTACCACACTCCCATTAACACCATGTATCACCGCTAGCCTCCACACCAGACTGTCATTACCACACTCCCATTAACACCATGTATCATCACTAGACTCCACACCAGACTGTCATTACCACACTCCCATTAACACCATGTATCATCACTAGTCTCCATACCAGACTGTCATTACCACACTCCCATTAACACCATGTATCATCACTAGTCTCCATACCAGACTGTCATTACCACCATGTATCATCACTAGTCTCCACACCAGACTGTCATTACCACCATGTATCATCACTAGTCTCCACACCAGACTGTCATTAACACCATGTATCACTACTAGCCTCCACACCAGACTGTCATTAACACCATGTATCATCACTAGCCTCCATACCAGACTGTCATTACCACACTCCCATTAACACCATGTATCATCACTAGTCTCCACACCAGACTGTCATTAACACCATGTATCACTACTAGCCTCCACACCAGACTGTCATTACCACACTCCCATTAACACCATGTATCATCACTAGTCTCCATACCAGACAGTCATTACCACACTCCCATTAACACCATGAATCATCACTAGCCTCCATACCAGACTGTCATTAACATTTACATTTACATTTACGTCATTTAGCAGACGCTCTTATCCAGAGCGACTTACAGTAGTGAATGCATACATTTCATACATTTTTTTTTCTTTTTTTTTCTGTGCTGGCCCCCCGTGGGAATCGAACCCACAACCCTGGTGTTGCAAACAACATGCTCTACCAACTGAGCTACAGGGAAGGCTAACACCATGTATCATCACTAGTCTCCACACCTGACTGTCATTAACACCATGTACCACCACTAGCCTTCACACCAGACTGTCATTAACACCATGTACCACCACTAGCCTTCACACCAGACTGTCATTAACACCATGTACCACCACTAGCCTTCACACCAGACTGTTATTACCACACTCCCATTAACACCATGCATCATCACTAGTCTCCACACCAGACTGTCATTAACACCATGTGTCACTACTAGCCTCCACACCAGACAGTCATTACCACACTCCCATTAACACCATGTATCACTACTAGCCTCCACACCGGACTGTCATTAACACCATGTGTCACTACTAGCCTCCACACCACACTCCCATTAACACCATGTATCATCACTAGTCTCCACACCAGACTGTCATTAACACCATGTATCACCACTAGCCTTCACACCAGACTGTTATTACCACACTCCCATTAACACCATGTATCATCACTAGTCTCCACACCAGACTGTCATTAACACCATGTGTCACTACTAGCCTCCACACCAGACAGTCATTACCACACTCCTATTAACACCATGTATTATAACTAGCCTCCACACCAGACTGTCATTAACACCATGTATCACTACTAGCCTCCACACCACACTCCCATTAACACCATGTATCATCACTAGTCTCCACACCAGACTGTCATTAACACCATGTATCATCACTAGCCTCCACACCAGACTGTCATTACCACACTCCCATTAACACCATGTATCATCGCTAGTCTCCACACCAGACTGTCATTACCACACTCCCATTAACACCATGTATCACCACTAGCCTTCACACCAGACTGTCATTACCACACTCCCATTAACACCATGTATTATCACTAGCCTCCACACCAGACTGTCATTAACACCATGTATCATCACTAGTCTCCACACCAGACTGTCATTAACACCATGTATCACCACTAGCCTCCACACCAGACTGTCATTACCACACTCCCATTAACACCATGTATCATCACTAGCCTCCACACCAGACTGTCATTAACACCATGTATCATCACTAGCCTCCACACCAGACTGTCATTAACACCATGTATCACCACTAGCCTCCACACCAGACTGTCATTAACACCATGTATCATCACTAGCCTCCACACCAGACTGTCATTACCACACTCCCATTAACACCATGTATCACCGCTAGCCTCCACACCAGACTGTCATTACCACCATGTATCATCACTAGTCTCCACACCAGACTGTCATTAACACCATGTATCACCACTAGCCTCCACACCAGACTGTCATTACCACCATGTATCATCACTAGTCTCCACACCAGACTGTCATTAACACCATGTATCACCACTAGCCTCCACACCAGACTGTCATTAACACCATGTATCATCACTAGCCTCCACACCAGACTGTCATTACCACACTCCCATTAACACCATGTATCATCACTAGCCTCCACACCAGACTGTCATTACCACACTCCCATTAACACCATGTATTATCACTAGCCTCCACACCAGACTGTCATTAACACCATGTTTCACCGCTAGCCTCCACACCAGACTGTCATTACCACACTCCCATTAACACCATGTTTTACCGCTAGCCTCCACACCAGACTCATTACCACACTCCCATTAACACCATGTTTTACCGCTAGCCTCCACACCAGACTCATTACCACACTCCCATTAACACCATGTTTTACCACTAGCCTCCACACCAGACTGTCATTACCACACTCCCATTAACACCATGTTTTACCGCTAGCCTCCACACCAGACTGTCATTAACACCATGTTTTACCGCTAGCCTCCACACCAGACTCATTACCACACTCCCATTAACACCATGTATCATCACTAGCCTCCACACCAGACTGTCATTAACACCATGTATCATCGCTAGCCTCCACACCAGACTCATTACCACACTCCCATTAACACCATGTATCATCACTAGCCTCCACACCAGACTGTCATTAACACCATGAATCATCACTAGCCTCCACACCAGACTGTCATTAACACCATGAATCATCACTAGCCTCCACACCAGACTGTCATTAACACCATGTATCATCACTAGCCTCCACACCAGACTGTCATTAACACCATGTATCACCACTAGCCTCCACACCAGACTGTCATTAACACCATGAATCACCACTATTCTCCACACCAGACTGTCATTAACACCATGTATCACCACTAGTCTCCACACCAGACTGTCATTAACACCATGTATCACCACTAGTCTCCACACCAGACTGTCATTAACACCATGAATCACCACTAGTCTCCACACCAGACTGTCATTAACACCATGTATCACCACTAGCCTCCACACCAGACTGTCATTAACACCATGTATCACCACTAGCCTCCACACCAGACTGTCATCACCAGACTGTTTTGATCTTCATAGTCTTGGTGATTTTGGAACTTGTTTAGCAAGCAGGGGTCTCACGTATAACAATCTCCTCCAGCCTCCTCCCTCACCCCTCTTCTCTCTCTTCCCCCCCTCCTCTCTTCTCTCTCTACCCCTCTCTGCCGGTCTCCACCCTCACCCCTCTTCTCTCTCTTCCCCCCTCCTCTCTCCTCTCTCTACCCTCTCTGCCAGCCTCCTCCCTCACCCCTCTTCTCTCTCTTCCCCCCTCCTCTCTCCTCTCTCTACCCCTCTCTGCCAGCCTCCTCCCTCACCCCTCTTCTCTCTCTTCCCCCCTCCTCTCTCCTCTCTCTACCCCTCTCTGCCAGTCTCCTCCCTCTCTCCTTTATATGTGAGGGCATGAAATGTGAAGGATTTGTGTACTGTATGATATTGACCCAAATAAAGGGGATTTTAATATCTAATTTCTCCTCCTCTTTCTTCTTCTCTGTCAGTAACCCTGATAAGGGTCTCCAGTTCCTGATCTCACGAGGTTTCATCCCGGACACGCCCATAGGTGTGGCTCACTTCCTGCTTCAGAGGAAGGGCCTGAGCAGGCAGATGATTGGAGAGTTCCTGGGAAACAGCAAGAAGCCCTTCAACAGAGACGTCCTAGAGTGAGTAACTGGTAGTCTTCTTCTTAATAATAGTACTGGACTGAAGAGCATTGCCTAGGTACAGTAGGCTCATTACGACCTCCCCCCCAAGATAAACCCTATTGGAGCAGTGGTTAGTGAGTGGAGACCTCCCCCCCAAGATAAATCCTATTGTAGAAGTGGTTAGTGAGTGGAGACCTCCCCCCCAAGATAAACCCTATTGGAGCAGTGGTTAGTGAGTGGAGACCTCTCCCCCAAGATAAACCCTATTGGAGCAGTGGTTAGTGAGTGGAGACCTCTCCCCCAAGATAAACCCTATTGGAGCAGTGGTTAGTGAGTGGAGACATCTGCCCCAAGATAAACCCTATTGGAGCAGTGGTTAGTGAGTGGAGACCTCCCCCCAAGACAAACCCTATTGGAGCAGTGGTTAGTGAGTGGAGACCTCTCCCCCAAGATAAACCCTATTGGAGCAGTGGTTAGTGAGTGGAGACCTCCCCCCAAGATAAACCCTATTGGAGCAGTGGTTAGTGAGTGGAGAAATAAAGGGAACACTTAAACAACACATCCTAGATCTGAATGAAAGAAATAATCTTATTAAATACTTTTTTCTTTACATAGTTGAATGTGCTGACAACAAAATCACACAAAAATAATCAATGGAAATCCAATTTATCAACCCATGGAGGTCTGGATTTGGAGTCACACTCAAAATTAAAGTGGAAAACCACACTACAGGCTGATCCAACTTTGATGTAATGTCCTTAAAACAAGTCAAAATTAGGCTCAGTAGTGTGTGTGGCCTCCATGTGCCTGTATGACCTCCCTACAACGACTGGGCATGCTCCTGATGAGGTGACGGATGGTCTCCTGAGGAATCTCCTCCCAGACCTGGACTAAAGCATCCGCCAACTCCTGGACAGTCTGTGGTGCAACGTGGCGTTGGTGGATGGAGCGAGACATGATGTTCCAGATGTGCTCAATTGGATTCAGGTCCTGGGAACGGGCGGGCCAGTCCATAGCATCAATGCCTTCCTCTTGCAGGAACTGCTGACACACTCCAGCCACATGAGGTCTAGCATTGTCTTGCATTAGGAGGAACCCAGGGTCAACCGCACCAGCATATGGTCTCACAAGGGGTCTGAGGATCTCATCTCGGTACCTAATGGCAGTCAGGCTACCTCTGGCGAGCACATGGAGGGCTGTGCGGCCCCCCAAAGAAATGCCACCCCACACCATGACTGACCCACCGCCAAACCGGTCATGCTGGAGGATGTTGCAGGCAGCAGAACATTCTCCACGGCGTCTCCAGACTCTGTCACGTCTGTCACATGCTCAGTGTGAACCTGCTTTCATCTGTGAAGAGCACAGGGCGCCAGTGGCGAATTTGCCAATCTTGGTGTTCTCTGGCAAATGCCAAACGTCCTGCACGGTGTTGGGCTGTAAGCACAACCCCCACCTGTGGACGTCGGGCCCTCATACCACCCTCATGGAGTCTGTTTCTGACCGTTTGAGCAGACACATGTACATTTGTGGCCTGCTGGAGGTCATTTTGCAGGGTTCTGGCAGTGCTCCTCCTGCTCCTCCTTGCACAAAGGCGGAGGTAGTGGTCCTGCTGCTGGGTTGTTGCCCTCCTACGGCCTCCTCCACGTCTCCTGATGTACTGGCCTGTCTCCTGGTAGCGCCTCCATGCTCTGTACACTACACTGACAGACACAGCAAACCTTCTTGCCACAGCTCGCATTGATGTGCCATCCTGGATGAGCTGCACTACCTGAGCCACTTGTGTGGGTTGTAGACTCCGTCTCATGCTACCACTAGAGTGAAAGCACCGCCAGCATTCAAAAGTGACCAAAACATCAGCCAGTAAGCATAGGAACTGAGAAGTGGTCTGTGGTCACCACCTGCAGAACCACTCCTTTATTGGGGGTGTCTTGCTTATTGCCTATAATTTCCACCTGTTGTCTATTCCATTTGCACAACAGCATGTGACATTTATTGTCAATCAGTGTTGCTTCCTAAGTGGACAGTTTGATTTCACAGAAGTGTGATTGACTTGGAGTTAAATTGTGTTGTTTAAGTGTTCTCTTTATTTTTTTATAATATCATATTTTTAGCTCAAAATCATTGTAATGTGGTTAACCTTAAAATCTTAGTGTCAATTATTAAAATCTAAAAGATTCAACCAGAGTGCCCATAGATCATGGGAAAAGGCTGTGCTTGGCCGTTGCACTTGAATCATTCCCACGGTGAATGGCTAGGTCCGCTATGCTACGAAACCACACACTATTACAGAGACTTTGATATTACCGGCCGCAATTTATACGGTGAAACAATGTGTGGGGAGGCAGGGGCCCAAAAACTCACATCAATACCTTTGACAGATAGCACTGTCAAACAAATAATTGATGCTATTGCTAGCAATCAAGAGCAAACTCTGACTGAACCACTCAAAAACTCCCCAGCTTATGCTCTTCAAATGGATTTTAGCTGTGAGGCCCCGACTTTTGTTCGCTATACATGTCGGGGGATGCTATTCACGAGTACATATTGTTCTGTCTCACGATTCCTGAGCATGAAACGGCACAGGGGATGTTCAGTGTGCTGCGTGGCTATTTTGAAGAAAAACTGATTCCATGGGATCTACTGGTGGGCTTTTGCACAGATGGGGCTCCATCTATTGTGGGACGGCGGGCAGGCCTCTGCACTCTAGTTAGGAATGTGTCTCCCTCTGCCATATGGACGTATTGTATGATACACTGAGAACAACTGGCAGCAAAAGAGCTGAGCACAGAACTAGGAGATATACTGCAGCAGTTCACTCCAATTGTAAGCTATACTTAACCAAAATATAAACGCAACATGCAACAATTTCGCAGATTTGACTGAGTTACAGTTTATATAAGGAAATCAGTCAATTGAAATAAATGAATTAGGCCCTAATCTATGGATTTCACATTACAAGACAGGGGATTTTTTTATTTCAGCTCATGAAACATGGGACCATCACTTTACATGGTAAGTTTATATTTTAGTTCAGTGTACATCAAACCACATCACCGGGCGCACACTTGTTTGCAAAACTATGTGGAGATATGGTTTCAGAGAATGACTATGTTCTATTTCACACCGAGGCTTGATGGTTATCGAGGGGGAGTGTTGGAAATATTTTTGCATTGAGAGAGGACTTGACTTTCTGTGTAATGAAAATATAAAAATGTGTCTTCTTGCCAATGTAACAGACATACAGTATTTAGAAACTGAACAAATGGAACAGAAGCATGCAGAGGAAATACAAAAACATTCTACACTAGAGTAACTGAATCAGTGGATTCAGTGGAAATAATTCTTATTGGAGAGAGAGTCTTTCAAAAGCCAACCATTCCCACTTCCCTCGGCTGTGCATGTTTCTAACAGAACACAGCATCAGTGTCCCCCACCAGTGATGATTGCTCATCTCCAATGCTTGGAAGAGCGCTTTGGGACCTACTTCCCAATCCGTTTGACTGTGATCCTGGCTCAGTTGACATGCCAGTAAGTGAAATCCAACAGCTGATGGAGCTGTAATGTGACTGAATGCTACAGACAACGCATTCACAGATCACTACGGAGGAGTTTAGGTTCCTGACTCAAAGGGAACACCCTGCCGTCTGCCTCTGGATTACAACTCAATGTACCCTTCGCCAGCTCATATCTGTGTGTAGCTGGATTCAGTGCTTTCGTCTGCATTCAAACCAGATATGGATTTGGGTTGGATGTGACAGCAGAGATGAGGTGCGCTCTGTCCTGACCCCTGACTTTGAGAAGCTCCGATGCAACATGCATTAAGCCACACCCATCTCATTAGTGGTGGTGAGATAAGAGACTAATTTGCAATTGACTGTCATAGCCCTACAATAAAAGTATGTGATGGTGAGTTGAGAAGACAATCAGAAATACTGTTGGAATGTTTTTCAATTGACTGCCAAAGCCCCAAATAAGAAAGTTAACATTGGCTGCTAATTACATGTATTGGTCGTGAGAGTTTTTAGATTTAAAAATGGGGTGTTACACTGTCCCTGTTTGCAGTTGACTACACTGGTATTGTAACAGTCATATTGAGAGAGGTTAGCACATAGACAGTTGACTACACTGGTATTGTAACAGTCACAGTGAGAGCGGTTAACACATTGACAGTTGACTACACTGGTATTGTAACAGTCACAGTTAGAGAGGTTAGCACATAGACAGTTGACTACACTGGTATTGTAACAGTCACAGTGAGAGAGGTTAGCACATAGACAGTTGACTACAATGGTATTGTAACAGTCACAGTGAGAGAGGTTAACACATAGACAGTTGACTACACTGGTATTGTAACAGTCATAGAGAGAGACGTTAACACATAGACAGTTTACTACACTGGTATTCTAACAGTCACAGTGAGAGAGGTTAACACATAGACAGTTGACTACACTGGTATTATAACAGTCATATTGAGAGAGGTTAGCACATAGACAGTTGACTACACTGGTATTATAACAGTCACAGTGAGAGAGGTTAACACATAGACAGTTGGCTACACTGGTATTGTAACAGTCATAGAGAGAGAGGTTAGCACATAGACAGTTGACTACACTGGTATTGTAACAGTCACAGTGAGAAAGGTTAGGTATTATAACAGTCACAGTGAGAGAGGTTAGCACATAGACAGTTGGCTACACTGGTATTATAACAGTGATAGTGAGAGAGGTTAACACATAGACAGTTGACTACACTGGTATTGTAACAGTCACAGTGAGAGAGGTTAACACATAGACAGTTGACTACACTGGTATTATAACAGTCACAGTGAGAGAGGTTAGCACATAGACAGTTTACTCCACTGGTATTGTAACAGTCACAGTGAGAGCTGTTAGCACATAGACAGTTGACTACACTGGTATTATAACAGTCACCGTGAGAGAGGTTAACACATAGACAGTTGACTACACTGGTATTGTAACAGTCACAGTGAGAGAGGTTAGCACATAGACAGTTGACTACACTGGTATCATAACAGTCATAGTGATAGAGGTTAACACATAGACAGTTGAGTACACTGGTATTATAACAGTCACAGTGAGAGAGGTTAACACATAGACAGTTGACTACACTGGTATTATAACAGTCACAGTGAGAGAGGTTAGCACATAGACAGTTGACTACACTGGTATTGTAACAGTCACAGTGAGAGAGGTTAGCACATAGACATTTTAATACACTGGTATTGTAACAGTCACAGTGAGAGAGGTTAACACATAGACAGTTGACTACACTGGTATTATAACAGTCACAGTGAGAGAGGTTAGCACATAGACAGTTGACTACACTGGCATTGTAACAGTCACAGTGAGAGAGGTTAGCACATAGACATTTTACTACACTGGTATTGTAACAGTCACAGTGAGAGAGGTTAACACATAGACAGTTGACTACACTGGTATTATAACAGTCACAGTGAGAGAGGTTAACACATAGACAGTTGACTACACTGGTATTGTAACAGTCACAGTGAGAGAGGTTAGCACATAGACATTTTACTACACTGGTATTGTAACAGTCATAGTGAGAGAGTTTAGCACATAGACAGTTGACTACACTGGTATTATAACAGTCACAGTGAGAGAGGTTTGCACATAGACAGTTGACTACACTGGTATTATAACAGTCACAGTGAGAGAGGTTAGCACATAGACAATTTACTCCACTGGTATTGTAACAGTCACAGTGAGAGCTGTTACCACATAGACAGTTGACTACACTGGTATTATAACATTCACCGTGAGAGAGGTTAACACATAGACAGTTGACTACACTGGTATTGTAACAGTCACAGTGAGAGAGGTTAGCACATAGACAGTTGACTACACTGATATTATAACAGTCACAGTGAGAGAGGTTAGCACATAGACAGTTGGCTACACTGGTATTGTAACAGTCACCGTGAAAGAGGTTAACACATAGACAGTTGACTACACTGGTATTGTAACAGTCACAGTGAGAGAGGTTAACACATAGACAGTTGACTACACTGGTATTATAACAGTCACAGTAAGAGAGGTTAGCACATAGACAGTTGACTACACTGGTATTGTAACAGTCACAGTGAGAGAGGTTAGCACATAGACAGTTGACTACACTGGTATTGTAACAGTAACAGTGAGAGAGGTTAGCACATAGACATTTTACTACACTGGTATTGCAACAGTCACAGTGAGAGAGAATAACACATAGACAGTTGACTACACTGGTATTATAACAGTCACAGTGAGAGAGGTTAACACATAGACAGTTGACTACACTGGTATTGTAACAGTCACAGTGAGAGAGGTTAGCAAATAGACATTTTACTACACTGGTATTGTAACAGTCATAGTGAGAGAGTTTAGCACATAGACAGTTGACTACACTGGTATTATAACAGTCACAGTGAGAGAGGTTAGCACATAGACAGTTGACTACACTGGTATTATAACAGTCACAGTGAGAGAGGTTAGCACATAGACAGTTTACTCCACTGGTATTGTAACAGTCACAGTGAGAGCTGTTAGCACATAGACAGTTGACTACACTGGTATTATAACAGTCACCGTGAGAGAGGTTAACACATAGACAGTTGACTACACTGGTATTGTAACAGTCTCAGTGAGAGAGCTTAGCACATTGACAGTTGACTACACTGGTATTATAACAGTCACAGTGAGAGAGTTTAGCACATAGACAGTTGACTACACTGGTATTGTAACAGTCACAGTGAGAGAGATTAACACATAGACAGTTGACTACACTGGTATTATAACAGTCACAGTGAGAGAGGTTAGCACATAGACAGTTGACTACACTGGTATTGTAACAGTCACAGTGAGAGCTGTTAGCACATAGACAGTTGACTACACTGGTATCATAGCAGTCACAGTGAGAGAGGTTAACACATAGACAGTTGACTACACTGGTATTATAACAGTCACAGTGAGAGAGGTTAGCACATAGACAGTTGACTACACTGGTATTATAACAGTCACAGTGAGAGAGGTTAGCACATAGACAGTTGACTACGCTGGTATTATAACAGTCACAGTGAGAGAGGTTAGCACATAGACATTTTACTACACTGGTATTGTAACAGTCACAGTGAGAGAGGTTAACACATAGACAGTTGACTACGCTGGTATTATAACAGTCACAGTGAGAGAGGTTAACACATAGACAGTTGACTACACTGGTATTATAACAGTCACAGTGAGAGAGGTTAGCACATAGACAGTTGGCTACACTGGTATTGTAACAGTCACCGTGAGAGAGGTTAACACATAGACAGTTGACTACACTGGTATTGTAACAGTCACAGTGAGAGAGTTTAACACATAGACAGTTGACTACACTGGTATTATCAAATCAAATCAAATCAAATTTATTTATATAGCCCTTCGTACATCAGCTGAAATCTCAAAGTGCTGTACAGAAACCCAGCCTAAAACCCCAAACAGCAAGCAATGCATGTGAAAGAAGCACGGTGGCTGGGAAAAACTCCCTAGGAAAAACTCCTGAGAAAGGCCAAAAACCTAGGAAGAAACCTAGAGAGGAACCAGGCTATGAGGGGTGGCCAGTCCTCTTCTGGCTGTGCCGGGTGGATATTATAACAGAACATGGTCAAGATGTTAAAATGTTCGTAAATGACCAGCATGGTCAAATAATAATAATCATAGTAATTGTCGAGGGTGCAACAAGCACGTCCGGTGAACAGGTCAGGGTTCCGTAGCCGCAGGCAGAACAGTTGAAACTGGAGCAGCAGCATGGCCAGGTGGACTGGGGACAGCAAGGAGTCATCATGCCAGGTAGTCCTGAGGCATGGTCCTAGGGCTCAGGTCCTCCGAGAGAAAGAAAGAAAGAAAGAGAGAAAGAGAGAATTAGAGAGAGCATATTTACATTCACACAGGACACCGGATAAGACAAGAGAATACTCCAGATGTAACAGACTGACCCTAGCCCCCCGACACATAAACTACTGCAGCATAAATACTGGAGGCTGAGACAGGAGGGATCAGAAGACACTGTGGCCCCATCCGATGATACCCCCGGACAGGGCCAAACAGGCAGGATATAACCCCACCCACTTTGCCAAAGCACAGCCCCCACACCACTAGAGGGAAATCTACAACCACCAACTTACCGTCCGAAGACAAGGCCGAGTATAGCCCACAAAGATGTCCGCCACGGCACAACCCAAGGGGGGGCCGCCAACCCAGACAGGAAGACCACGTCAGTGGCTCAACCTACTCAAGTGACGCACCCCTCCCATGGACGGCATGGAAGAACACCAGTAAGTCAGTGACTCAGCCCCTGTAAAAGGGTTAGAGGCAGAGAATCCCAGTGGGAAGAGGGGAACCGACAAGGCAGAGACAGCAAGGGCGGTTCGTTGCTCCAGCCTTTCCGTTCACCTTCACACTCCTGGGCCAGACTATACTTAATCATAGGACCTACTGAAGAGATAAGTCTTCAGTAAAGACTTAAAGGTTGAGACTGAGTCTGCGTCTCTCACATGGGTAGGCAGACCATTCCATAAAAATGGAGCTCTATAGGAGAAAGCCCTACCTCCAGCCGTTTGCTTAGAAATTCTAGGGACAATTAGGAGGCCTGCGTCTTGTGACCGTAGCGTACGTGTAGGTATGTACGGCAGGACCAAATCGGAAAGATAGGTAGGAGCAAGCCCATGTAATGCTTTGTAGGTTAGCAGTAAAACCTTGAAATCAGCCCTTGCCTTAACAGGAAGCCAGTGTAGGGAGGCTAGCACTGGAGTAATATGATCAAATTTTTTGGTTCTAGTCAGGATTCTAGCAGCCGTATTTAGCACTAACTGAAGTTTGTTTAGTGCTTTATCCGGGTAGCCGGAAAGTAGAGCATTGCAGTAGTCGAGCCTAGAAGTAACAAAAGCATGGATTAATTTTTCTGCGTCATTTTTGGACAGAAAGTTTCTGATTTTTGCAATGTTACGTAGATGGAAAAAAGCTGTTCTTGAAGCAGTCTTGATATGTTCTTCAAAAGAGAGATCAGGGTCCAGAGTAACGCCGAGGTCCTTCACAGTTTTATTTGAGACGACTGTACAACCATCCAGATTAATTGTCAGATTCAACAGAAGATCTCTTTGTTTCTTGGGACCTAGGACAAGCATCTCTGTTTTGTCCGAGTTTAAAAGTAGAACATTTGCAGCCATCCACTTCCTTATGTCTGAAACACAGGCTTCTAGCGAGGGCAATTTTGGGGCTTCACCATGTTTCATTGAAATGTACAGCTGTGTGTCGTCCGCATAGCAGTGAAATTTAACATTATGTTTTCGAATGACATCCCCAAGAGGTAAAATATATAGTGAAAACAATAGTGGTCCTAGAACGGAACCTTGAGGAACACCGAAATTTACAATTGATTTGTCAGAGGACGAACCATTCACAGAGACAAACTGATATCTTTCCGACAGATAAGATCTAAACCAGGCCAGAACTTGTCCATGTAGACCAATTTGGGTTTCCAATCTCTCCAAAAGAATGTGGTGATCGATGGTATTAAAAGCGGCACTAAGATCTAGGAGCATGAGGACAGATGCAGAGCCTCGGTCTGACGTCATTAAAAGGTCATTTACCACCTTCACAAGTGCAGTCTCAGTGCTATGATGGGGTCTAAAACCAGACTGAAGCGTTTCGTATACATTGTTTGTCTTCAGGAAGGCAGTGAGTTGCTGCGCAACAACTTTTTCTAAAATTTTTGAGAGGAATGGAAGATTCGATATAGGCCGATAGTTTTTTATAATTTCTGGGTCAAGATTCGGCTTTTTCAAGAGAGGCTTTATTACTGCCACTTTTAGTGAGCTTGGTACACATCCGGTGGATAGAGAGCCGTTTATTATGTTCAACATAGGAGGGCCAAGCACAGGAAGCAGCTATTTCAGTAGTTTAGTTGGAATAGGGTCCAGTATGCAGCTTGAGGGTTTGGAGGCCATGATTATTTTCATCATTATGTCAAGAGATATAGTACTAAAACACTTTAGTATCTCCCTTGATCCTAGGTCCTGGCAGAGTTGTGCAGACTCTGGACAATGAAGCCCTGGAGGAATACCCAGATTTAAAGAGGAGTCCGTAATTTGCTTTCTAATGATCATGATCTTTTCCTCAAAGAAGTTCATAAATGTATTACTGCTGAAGTGAAAGCCATCCTCCATTTGCGAATGCTGCTTTTTAGTTAGCTTTGCGACAGTGTCAAAAAGAAATTTCGGATTGTTCTTATTTTCCTCAATTAAGTTGGAAAAATAGGATGATCGTGCAGCAGTGAGGGCTCTTCGATACTGCGCGGTACTGTCTTTCCAAGCTAGTCGGAAGACTTCCAGTTTAGTGTGGCGCCATTTCCGTTCCAATTTTCTGGAAGCTTGCTTCAGAGCTCGTGTATTTTCTGTATACCAGGGAGCTAGTTTCTTATGACAGATGTTTTTAATTTTTAGGGGTGCAACTGCATCTAGGGTATTGCGCAAGGTTGAATTGAGTTCCTCGGTTAGGTGGTTAACTGATTCTTGTCCTCTGACGTCCTTGGGTAGGCAGAGGGAGTCTGGAAGGGCATCAAGGAATCTTTGGGTTGTCTGAGAATTTATAGCACGACTTTTAATCTTCCTTGGTTGGGGTCTGAGCAGATTATTTGTTGCAATTGTAAACGCAATAAAATGGTGGTCCGATAATCCAGGATTATGAGGAAAAACATTAAGATCCACAACATTTATTCCATGGGACAAAACTAGGTCCAGAGTATGACTGTGGCAGTGAGTAGGTCCAGAGACATGTTGGACAAAACCCACTGAGTCGATGATGGCTCCGAAAGCCTTTTGGAGTGGGTCTGTGGACTTTTCCATGTGAATGTTAAAGTCACCAAAAATTAGAATATTATCTGCTATGACTACAAGATCCGATAGGAATTCAGGGAACTCAGTAAGGAACACTGCATATGGCCCAGGAGGCCTGTAAACAGTAGCTATAAAAAGTGATTGAGTAGGCTGCATAGATTTCATGACTAGAAGCTCAAAAGACGAAAACGTCATTGTTTTTTTTTTTGTAAATTGAAATTTGCTATCGTAAATGTTAGCAACACCTCCGCCTTTGCCGGATGCACGGGGGGTTTGGTCACTAGTGTAACCAGGGGGTGAGGCCTCATTTAACACAGTAAATTCATCAGGCTTAAACCATGTTTCAGTCAGGCCAATCACATCAAGATTATGATCAGTGATTAGTTCATTGACTATAACTGCCTTGGAAGTGAGGGATCTAACATTAAGTAACCCAATTTTGAGATGTGAAGTATCACAATCTCTTTCAATAATGGCAGGAATGGAGGAGGTCTTTATACTAGTAAGATTACTGAAGCGAACACCGCCATTTTTAATTTTGCCCAACCAAGATCGAGGCACAGACACGGTCTCAATGGGGAAAGGTGAGCTGATTACGCTAACTGTGCTAGTGGCAGACTCCACTAAGCTGGCAGGCTGGCTAACAGCCTGTTGCCTGGCCTGCACCCTATTTCATTGTGGAGCTAGAGGAGTTAGAGCCCTGTCTATGTTCGTAGATAAGATGAGAGCACCCCTCCAGCTAGGATGGAGTCCGTCACTCCTCAGCAGGCCAGGCTTGGTCCTGTTTGTGGGTGAATCCCAGAAAGAGGGCCAGTTATCTACAAATTCTATCTTTTGGGAGGGGCAGAAAACAGTTTTCATCCAGCGATTGAGTTGTGAGACTCTGCTGTAGAGCTCATCACTCCCCCTAACTGTCACAGTGAGAGAGGTTAGCACATAGACAGTTGACTACACTAGTATTATAACAGTCACAGTGAGAGAGGTTAGCACATAGACAGTTGGCTACACTGGTATTGTAACAGTCACAGTGAGAGAGGTTAGCACATAGACATTTTACTACACTGGTATTGTAACAGTCACAGTGAGAGAGGTTAGGTATTATAACAGTCACAGTGAGAGAAGTTAGCACATAGACAGTTGGCTACACTGGGATTATAACAGTCACAGTGAGAGAGGTTAACACATAGACAGTTGACTACACTGGTATTATAACAGTCACAGTGAGAGAGGTTAACACATAGACAGTTGACTACACTGGTATTGTAACAGTCACAGTGAGAGAGGTTAGCACAAAGACATTTTACTACACTGGTATTGTAACAGTCATAGTGAGAGAGTTTAGCACATAGACATTTGACTACACTGGTATTATAACAGTCACAGTGAGAGAGGTTAGCACATAGACAGTTGACTACACTGGTATTATAACAGTCACAGTGAGAGAGGTTAACACATAGACAGTTGACTACACTGGTATTATAACAGTCACAGTGAGAGAGGTTAACACATAGACAGTTGACTACACTGGTATTGTAACAGTCACAGTGAGAGAGGTTAGCACAAAGACATTTTACTACACTGGTATTGTAACAGTCATAGTGAGAGAGTTTAGCACATAGACATTTGACTACACTGGTATTATAACAGTCACAGTGAGAGAGGTTAGCACATAGACAGTTGACTACACTGGTATTATAACAGTCACAGTGAGAGAGGTTTGCACATAGACAGTTTACTCCACTGGTATTGTAATAGTCACAGTGAGAGCTGTTAGCACATAGACAGTTGACTACACTGGTATTATAACAGTCACCGTGAGAGAGGTTAACACATAGACAGTTGACTACACTGGTATTGTAACAGTCACAGTGAGAGAGGTTAGCACGTAGACAGTTGACTACACTGGTATTATGACAGTCACTGTGAGAGAGGTTAGCACATAGACAGTTGACTACACTGGTATTGTAACAGTCACAGTGAGAGAGGTTAACACATAGACAGTTGACTACACTGGTATTATAACAGTCACAGTGAGAGAGCTTAGCACATAGACAGTTGGCTACACTGGTATTGTAACAGTCATAGAGAGAGAGGTTAGCACATAGACAGTTGACTCCACTGGTATTGTAACAGTCACAGTGAGAGAGGTTAGGTATTATAACAGTCACAGTGAGAGAAGTTAGCACATAGACAGTTAGCTACACTGGTATTGTAACAGTCACCGTGAGAGAGGTTAACACATAGACAGTTGACTACACTGGTATTGTAACAGTCACAGTGAGAGAGATTAACACATAGACAGTTGACTACACTGGTATTGTAACAGTCACAGTGAGAGAGGTTAGCACATAGACAGTTGACTACACTAGTATTATAACAGTCACAGTGAGAGAGGTTAGCACATAGACAGTTGACTACACTGGTATTGTAACAGTCACAGTGAGAGAGGTTAGCACATAGACATTTTACTACACTGGTATTGTAACAGTCATAGTGAGAGAGTTTAGCACATAGACATTTGACTACACTGGTATTATAACAGTCACAGTGAGAGAGGTTAGCACATAGACAGTTGACTACACTGGTATTATAACAGTCACAGTGAGAGAGGTTTGCACATAGACAGTTTACTCCACTGGTATTGTAACAGTCACAGTGAGAGAGGTTAACACATAGACAGTTGACTACACTGGTATTATAACAGTCACAGTGAGAGAGGTTAACACATAGACAGTTGACTACACTGGTATTATAACAGTCACAGTGAGAGAGGTTAGCACATAGACAGTTGGCTACACTGGTATTGTAACAGTCACCGTGAGAGAGGTTAACACATAGACAGTTGACTACACTGGTATTGTAACAGTCACAGTGAGAGAGGTTAACACATAGACAGTTGACTACACTGGTATTATAACAGTCACAGTGAAAGAGGTTAGCACATAGACAGTTGACTACACTAGTATTATAACAGTCACAGTGAGAGAGGTTAGCACATAGACAGTTGACTACACTGGTATTGTAACAGTCACAGTGAGAGAGGTTAGCACATAGACAGTTGACTACACTGGTATTGTAACAGTCACAGTGAGAGAGGTTAGCACATAGACATTTTACTACACTGGTATTGTAACAGTCATAGTGAGAGAGGTTAACACATAGACAGTTGACTACACTGGTATTATAACAGTCACAGTGAGAGAGGTTAGCACATAGACAGTTGACTACACTGGTTTTATAACAGTCACAGTGAGAGAGGTTTGCACATAGACAGTTTACTCCACTGGTATTGTAATAGTCACAGTGAGAGCTGTTAGCACATAGACAGTTGACTACACTGGTATTATAACAGTCACCGTGAGAGAGGTTAACACATAGACAGTTGACTACACTGGTATTGTAACAGTCACAGTGAGAGAGGTTAGCACGTAGACAGTTGACTACACTGGTATTATAACAGTCACTGTGAGAGAAGTTAGCACATAGACAGTTGACTACACTGGTATTGTAACAGTCACAGTGAGAGAGGTTAACACATAGACAGTTGACTACACTGGTATTATAACAGTCACAGTGAGAGAGGTTAGCACATAGACAGTTTACTACACTGGTATTGTAACAGTCACAGTGAGAGCTGTTAGCACATAGACAGTTGACTACACTGGTATTATAACAGTCACAGTGAGAGAGGTTAACACATAGACAGTTGACTACACTGGTATTATAACAGTCACAGTGAGAGAGGTTAACACATAGACAGTTGACTACACTGGTATTATAACAGTCACAGTGAGAGAGGTTAGCACATAGACAGTTGACTACACTGGTATTGTAACAGTCACAGTGAGAGAGGTTAACACATAGACAGTTGACTACACTGGTATTATAACAGTCATAGTGAGAGAGGTTAACACATAGACAGTTTACTACACTGGTATTATAACAGTCACAGTGAGAGAGGTTAGCACATAGACAGTTGACTACACTGGTATTATAACAGTCACAGTGTGAGAGGTTAGCACATAGACAGTTGACTACACTGGTATTGTAACAGTCATAGAGAGAGAGGTTAGCACATAGACAGTTGACTACACTGGTATTATAACAGTCACAGTGAGAGAGGTTAGCACATAGACAGTTGACTACACTGGTATTGTAACAGTCACAGTGAGAGAGGTTAACACATAGACAGTTGACTACACTTGTATTGTAACAGTCATAGAGAGAGAGGTTAACACATAGACAGTTGACTACACTGGTATTGTAACAGTCACAGTGAGAGAGGTTAACACATAGACAGTTGACTACACTGGTATTATAACAGTCACAGTGAGAGAGAATAACACATAGATAGTTGACTACACTGGTATTATAACAGTCACAGTGAGAGAGGTTAACACATAGACAGTTGACTACACTGGTATTGTAACAGTCACAGTGAGAGATGTTAGCACATAGACAGTTGACTACACTGGTATTATAACAGTCACAGTGAGAGAGGTTAACACATAGACAGTTGACTACACTGGTATTATAACAGTCACAGTGAGAGAGGTTAGCACATAGACAGTTGACTACACTGGTATTGTAACAGTCACAGTGAGAGAGGTTAGGTATTATAACAGTCACAGTGAGAGAGGTTAACACATAGACAGTTGACTACACTGGTATTATAACAGTCACAGTGAGAGAGGTTAGCACATAGACAGTTGACTACACTGGTCTTGTAACAGTCACAGTGAGAGCGGTTAGCACATAGACAGTTGACTACACTGGTATTATAACAGTCACAGTGAGAGCTGTTAGCACATAGACAGTTGACTACACTGGTATTATAACAGTCACAGTGAGAGAGGTTAGCACATAGACAGTTGACTACACTGGTATTATAACAGTCACAGTGAGAGAGGTTAGCACATAGACAGTTGACTACACTGGTATTGTAACAGTCACAGTGAGAGCTGTTAGCACATAGACATAGGGAGTATTAACAATAGGACCATATCTTTGAGACAATCTGACAATCCCTCTGAGTTGTCATGTGATGTTCTGCTATAATCCTCCTGGATGCCTTTCACTCATGTGACTGTATGGGAGAAAAGAGGATGCTAGCGCCACCTTGTCTGTGTGTGTGTGTGTGTGTGTGTATGTGTGTGTGTCTATCTGTGTGTGTGTGTGTGTGTGTGTGTGTCTATCTGTGTGTGTGTGTGTGTGTGTGTGTGTGTGTGTGTGTGTGTGTGTGTGTGTGTGTGTGTGTGTGTGTGTGTTTCTCAGTGTCTGTGACGCTGTCTAGCTCAATCTTTTAATTAAATCTACACCAACAGCCAAGCTCAAATATACCCAGTCTCAACCCTGAAGTGATGCGTTATAATTTAGGGGTGTGTATATGTGTATATATGTGTGAGTCTGTCTGCCTGCCTGCTTGCCTGACTGCTTGCCTGCCTGTCTGCTTGTCTGTTGGTTCAATGTGTACATGTCTGTGTGAGTGATACTTTTCACAGTAAAGGCATCATATAAAAACAGCAACAAACAGTGTGATGGTAGCCTACAAAGACCACCCCAAGGCCAGTCAGAGACAGTGGATACTGCCAGATATGGGACAATCTACAAATACAGTGGCTTTTGGGCAGGGCATTTTAGAAAACTCTAATTCATTTCTCCAGACCAATTTTCCATTAGGAGTGCAGATTACAGTGGCAGATGAAAGTCTTAACAGCTGATCATTGGGCGACTGCTCTTAGTGCTGTGACAGGTTACGTTTTATTGTGAAAATCCATCACAGTTCCAACTTAGATAAAGAACCCTATTGCACCAGGAGAAGCTGATGCTGCATGCATTCTATCACACACACACACGCACGCACGCACGCACGCACGCACGCACGCACGCACGCACACACACACACACACACACACACACACACACACACACACACACACACACACACACACACACACACACACACACAAGTCACATCTCATTACATGGGTCCTTGAATCTCTCTGAAATGCAGCTCTATTTCTCTCTTTGTCTCTGTTCCTTTATTCATTGGTCTTTCTCTCTGCAAGCATTCAGCCTGCCTTCATCCTTTAACCTCAATCATTATCCCCTCTCTCTCTCTCTCTCTCTCTCTCTCTCTCTCTCTCTCTCTTTTTTTTTTTCCCCTCTCCCTCTCTCTTTCCCTCACCCACTTGCTTTCTCTCCCTGTCTCTCTTTAAAGTCAACATGTTCTATTTTGTGAAAGTGTTGACCTGATCCTCAAACCACTGAACAATGTGTTATCTAAGGGTACGACCCCACTAGTCCAGGAGCCTTAACTCCTCTAAGGGTACGACCCCACTAGTCCAGGATCCTTAACTCCTCTAAGGGTACGACCACCCCAAGTCCAGGAGCCTTAACTCCTCTAAGGGTACGACCCCACTAGTCCAGGATCCTTAACTCCTCTAAGGGTACGACCCCACTAGTCCAGGAGCCTTAACTCCTCTAAGGGTACGACCCCACTAGTCCAGGAGCCTTAACTCCTCTAAGGGTACGACCCCACTAGTCCAGGATCCTTAACTCCTCTAAGGGTACGACCCCACTAGTCCAGGATCCTTAACTCCTCTAAGGGTACGACCCCACTAGTCCAGGATCCTTAACTCCTCTAAGGGTACGACCCCACTAGTCCAGGAGCCTTAACTCCTCTAAGGGTACGACCCCACTAGTCCAGGAGCCTTAACTCCTCTAAGGGTACGACCCCACTAGTCCAGGAGCCTTAACTCCTCTAAGGGTACGACCCCACTAGTCCAAGAGCCTTAACTCCTCTAAGGGTACGACCCCACTAGTCCAGGAGCCTTAACTCCTCTAAGGGTACGACCCCACTAGTCCAGGACCCTTAACTCCTCTAAGGGTATGACCCCACTAGTCCAGGATCCTTAACTCCTCTAAGGGTATGACCCCACTAGTCCAGGATCCTTAACTCCTCTAAGGGTACGACCCCACTAGTCCAGGATCCTTAACTCCTCTAAGGGTACGACCCCACTAGTCCAGGACCCTTAACTCCTCTAAGGGTATGACCCCACTAGTCCAGGACCCTTAACTCCTCTAAGGGTATGACCCCACTAGTCCAGGACCTTTAACTCCTCTAAGGGTACGACCCCACTACTCCAGGATCCTTAACTCCTCTAAGGGTATGACCCCACTAGTCCAGGACCCTTAACTCCTCTAAGGGTACGACCCCACTAGTCCAGGACCTTTAACTCCTCTAAGGGTATGACCCCACTAGTCCAGGAGCCTTAACTCCTCTAAGGGTACGACCCCACTAGTTCAGGACCTTTAACTCCTTTAAGGGTATGACCCCACTAGTCCAGGAGCCTACACTCTCCATCAGCATTTGAAGTACACCAATATGATATACAGTACTCATTCCAGGGTTTTTCTTTATTTTTACTATTTTCTACATTGTAGAATAGTAGTGAAGACATCAAAACTATGAAATAACACATATGGAATCATGTAGTAACCAATAAAACAAATGTAGTAACCAGTTAAACAAATGAAAATATATGTTATATTGGAGATTCTACAAAGTAGCCTCCCTTTGCCTTGATGACAGCCTTGCACACTCTTGGCATTCTCTCATGTAGTCAAGGGAGAGTAATGGGGATCAGGTTTTAATGTGAAAATCAGACATGGGGATACCATGGGTGTTGGTGGTGTGAGAGTTATGGGTGTGTGTGTGTGTGTGGGGTGGGGGCTGTGTGTAGTGTGGTGTGTCTGTGTGTGTGTGTGTGGGGTGGGGGCTGTGTGTAGTGTGGTGTGTATGTGTGTGTGTGGGGTCGAGGCTGTGTGTAGTGTGGTGTGTCTGTGTGTGTGTGGGTTGGGGGCTGTGTGTAGTGTGGTGTGTCTGTGTGTGTGTGAGGTGGGGGCTGTGTGTAGTGTGGTGTGTCTGTGTGTGTGTGGGGTGGGGGCTGTGTGTAGTGTGGTGTGTCTGTGTGTGTGTGGGGTGGGGGCTGTGTGTAGTGTGGTGTGTCTGTGTGTGTGGGGTGGGGGCTGTGTGCAGTGTGGTGTGAGAGTTGTGGGTGTGTGTGGTGGCTGTGTGTAGTGTGGTGTGTCTGTGTGTGTGTGGGGTGGGGGCTGTGTGTAGTGTGGCGTGTCTGTGTGTGTGTGGGGTGGGGGCTGTGTGTAGTGTGGTGTGTCTGTGTGTGTGTGTGTGGGGTGGGGGCTGTGTGTAGTGTGGTGTGTCTGTGTGTGTGTGGGGTGGGGGCTGTGTGTAGTGTGGTGTGTCTGTGTGTGTGTGTGGGCTGGGGGCTGTGTTTAGTGTGGTGTGTCTGTGTGTGTGTGGGGTGGGGTGGGGGCTGTGTGTAGTGTGGTGTGTCTGTGTGTGTGTGGGGTGGGGTGGGGGCTGTGTGTAGTGTGGTGTGTCTGTGTGTGTGTGGGCTGGGGGCTGTGTGTAGTGTGGTGTGTCTGTGTGTGTGTGTGGGGTGGGGTGGGGGATGTGTTTAGGGTGGTGTGTCTGTGTGTGTGTGTGGGGTGGGGGCTGTGTGTAGTGTGGTGTGTCTGTGTGCAGGTGTGAGAGAGAGAAACAGAGAGAAACAGAGAGAGAGAGAGAATGTGTGCACCTTCATGTGTACAGGCATGGGTGTGAGCAGGAGTGAGTGTGTGTATGTGAGCTTTTACACGTGTCTTCCTCAAAGTGTGTATGTGTGTCCTTCACCCTTTCACCCCCCTCTCAGTGATGGAACACAACCGCTGCATTGATATTAGCCAAAGCATTTAAGGTGAATGCTCTCACACACTATAAATAAGTCTAGTTAAGATGTCTTCAGTCCCATTAAGCCGTATCACCGTTATAGATTTTGTTCCCTAAAGATTGCTTCTCCTCACCAAGCTTATTTGGATCTACTGTAGTCTGACACACACACACACACACACACACACACACACACACACACACACACACACACACACACACACACACACACACAGAGAGACACAAACACACTCAAAGACACAAACACAGATAGACACACACAGAGACACACACACAAACACAGAGACACACACACACTCACACCAGTCTACCCCACAACCTGTTTATAGCGGAGAAATGAACTCTACTTTCTGCTTGTCATCTCCTAATCAGGTGGAAGAGAACACGCCTGGTTCTGTCTTGCTGGGAGCCAATCAATATGTGTGTTTGGATGGTGGAGGTGTTCTGCAACCCCTGATGCTTTGTAAACACTTCACTACATGTGGCGTGTAATTTCTCCTGACAAATATGCTAATCAAGGGAGGTCATCAAAATGTGTGTGTGTGTGTGTGTGTGTGTGTGTGTGTGTGTGTGTGTGTGTGTGTGTGTGTGTGTGTGTGTGTGTGTGTGTGTGTGTGTGTGTGTGTGTGTGTGTGTTCCCGCTAAGATATTCAATATTCTGCTACAGACCACTAGACCACACAGGGTTAATTGAGAACAACATCTACAATATCTCAACAACTTCAGTTGTAACAAATGCAATGCCCTGAAGTCACTGTCATTGTCCCAGCTCAATTACACTGGAAATATGATGCAATAGGTTATCAAGATAATGTCACGATGACTTACAATTACATGGTTTTACATTGTCTCTTCCAACTTGATAGAACTCATTCTAAAACGATCAAATTAGACTATTATCAGATGAGATGTCAAAATAATCATCCTTCGATTCCATCCCTCTAGGAAACATTTTCATCCTACCTGAGAAAGTGTCACCCTCAACACCCAGTCATCCAACTTTTCAACAAATCCAGTCACCTTCTCGCTCACTTTGGCGGCCGTTGCTTACACAAATCACTAATTCCCATGCATTTATTCTGAGTGGCTTGCGAATCTCTTTTATTTAAGCTGATTTAATTTCCTCTGACTAAGCTAGCCCGTCCATTAATGGCTGGATGTTCTGCTCCGAGGGTTTGTGTCCCTGTGCTGGGGGAGCGATAATAGCAGTGTAGCCGAGGTTAGATGGGCCCTATCCCTGGTGTCCTTGCACCCATGCATGGATAATACCTGGGTGAAACTGACCCTGAAGTAGACATAGTGAAAGTTCTGGAAGTTGTTCCCCATAGTTCTGAGTCATTTCTGGGTTCACCTCCCCACGACCGCAGGGGCAGGGCAGGGGAAGTGGAAGTGGCATCTGATGTGAATTCAAACTGGGGTTTACAGATTCCTGTAGAAGTAACATCTCTCTCTCTCTTTCTCTACCATCCCTCCCTCCCTCCCTCCCTCTCTCTCTTAATCTCTCTCTCTCTCTCTCTCTCTCTCTCTCTCTCTCTCTCTCTATCTTCCTCTATCTATCTCTCACCCTTTCTCCACCCTCCTCACTCTGTCTCTCTCTGTCTCTCTCTGTCTCTGTCTGCCTCCCTCCATCTCTTTTCCTTTCTCTGTCTCTCTCTCTCTCTCTCTCTCTCTCTCTATCTATCTCTCTCTGTCTCTCTCTCTCCCTCCTTCTCCTCCCTCCTTGTCTTTCTTTCCTGCAGTTGTGTGGTGGATGAGATGGATTTCTCAGGGATGGAGCTGGACGAGGCTCTGAGGAAGTTCCAGGCTCACATCAGAGTCCAGGGAGAGGCCCAGAAGGTGGAGAGACTGATCGAGGCCTTCAGGTGAGCTCCATTATTCAGTCAGTCTGTCAGTCCATCACTCAGCCAATCAATCAGTTAGTCAGTCAATCAATGAATCAATCAATAATTTGTATGTGTGTGTGTGTGTGTGTGATATATTGCTTTGTGAATAATCCCAGGAAGAGTAGCCTTGATGGAGTAATGGGTATCTTAATAGACTAAACTATAAACTAAACTCATCCTGGAGGGGTGTTGGTTTAAGGATGACACCTAAAAACTATTCAGATCATCCACACCCAGTATGATGTCAGTCAGTTGTGATTAGATGAGGTCACTACTGGGACAAAGAGAGAGACCTTTGTCTCAGGTTTAGAAGGCCTAAAAGACTGCAACGTTCAAGTGAGTTAAGCTCAACATCAGGCGAGGCACAGCCCTGTAGTGTCTTTGCCCTGTTGTTGTCCATGGGTGGGCAGGACATTGCCGATAGCACTAAGGTCCATGTGTGTCTGAGCCTAAAACACAGTGCTAGGAGTTTGTTTCAGTTCACGTCTCACTTCACCAGTCAACCCAAATCCCATCCAAACTTTCCAGTTTCTACCTAGCCTGGTTATCCAGCCTGAATGCTGCACACACCAGTGTTTCACTGCATTCAGACTGGTTAAATCGGGCTATTTCAACCCTCCCTCCATTCAGATGGTTGACCCAGTCTTCCGCTTGGCTAGGTGCTCTGAAACAACAGGCAATCTCAACAGACAGGATAAGTACAACTTCCTGGTTTACGAGTCTAAACGGGTATCCCATTTATGCCACAGCTGCGGTGCTCTGCGCTAACCAGTATCCTTGAATACCCATTCCATTTACGATATGGCCACCTGTCACAGTTGTCAAGGTGCGTTGCCAACGAGAGTGTTGTTGTCGTTGTGAGCGGGCATGGAGACTGACGGCTGGTATTTGTTTTGGGTACGATTGGCGCAGAGTGAGTGCTGCACAGAGAGGGGCGAAATAAAGAGCGAGGGAGGGAAGGAGGGAGGGAAGGAAGGAGGAGAGGTTTATAAATATCCACTGTTGCATAAGCGCATCTCTCTGGTCTCCGCCTGCCTCCCATGCTCCTCCAAACAGAGATGGAGAGAGTGAGGAATAGAAAACAGAGAGAGGGGGAGAAAAGGATAGAGAACGAGAGACAAGAGTCTGAGACAGAGAAAAAGATGACGGGATGGAGGGAGGGAGACAGACTTCAAAGAGAGTGAGGGGATAGCGAGAGGCTTAAAGAATGAAAGAGAGAGACGGATAGAAAAAGAGGTAAAGGATGACTGTAAACACAGAAGGAAAGGCAGGTGGCAGGGAAATGAGAGCGAGAGGGAGGAAAGGGAGAGAGAGAATGTGTGAAGAAACACAAGACAGGAGAAAATAAACACCTGGCAGCTTCTGTAGCTTGGCGTGTGTCAGCTAATAATGAACCCAACACTCTTTGGCAGTTTCTGAGGCCAGAGAGACATTCACACACACACACACACACACACACACACACACACACACACACACACACACACACACACACACACAAACACACACACACACACACACACACACACACACACACACACACACACACACACAAACACACACACACACACACACACACACACACACACACACACACACACACGATTCCCTTCACTGAGATAGAGTAAGGGGAGGGAATATAGGGTTTCTCTTTCTAGGGCTATCTGCTGTTTCACTCTTTCTGGTAGAATAGTAAAGAGAAATGTATAGAACTGAGACTTTATTATTCAGAAGAAAAATCTATTGATTGACTGCAAAACCTTCCTTAAAGTCAAACCCCAGTCTTGATGGTACAACTGCAAACCATAGAGTATGTGGCTCAAGATAAGTTATTTTTCCAGGTAATAGTCTCCATTAGATGATGCAGAATCAGTGAACCCCAAACTGAGGACACGGGTTGCGTCCCAAATGGCAACTCTATTCCCTACACAGCTAGTCCACTACCTGTGTGTATTCCTAGCCCACTGAGACGTAGATTCCAATCATGCAGCTCAGTGGTCACATGACTCCGGAGGAAGGCTGGGCCAGCCTACCTGGAAACCATAACCAGAATTAATATGGAATCACACTTTACGCTCCAGTAGAGGCCCTATGGGGTGTCACACACACACACACACACAAACACATCCGTTGAAATAATAGATTGATTAATTAACAAAGGAAGCTCCCTTGTGGAATCTCACGCCATGCTACAGTAACAAATTAATTCCATAACACATTTGAATTGGTTGCCAATGCAGAGGAGAGCATAGCGTGACAATATGGTGGCGTCCTGAATAGCACCCTATTCCCTATTTAGTGCACTAATTTTGACCAGGGCCCTCAAAGTAGGGCCCCTATGTAGAGAATAGTGTTCCATTTGGTATGGTGAATACAGTACACCATTATCACTGAGAGAGTATGTATGCAATGTGACACACTGTAGCTAGCAGTGCAGTCACCCCACTGGGCACAGACCCCAGTTCAACTTGTAGTTTAGATTTACATTTGGTTGAGTTGTCAACTAAAGTGAATTAAACATGAAATCAACAAAACATGTCATCCTGTCATTGGATTCAGGTTACAAGTTGGGTGAAAAAAAGACAAGGACTTTTTGCAAATACAATCAGTTTTGTTGATTCAACGTCATCACATCAAAACAAATTCTGGTTGAAATTACGTGGAAACAACATTGATTCAACCAGTTTTCGCCCATAATGTCATGTAAATGGCGGTGTCTGGAGAGATGTGGTTTTCACTGTAGAGGATTCTAAATCAACCTCTTTACTCTATGGACATAGGCTGCTATCTGTTAAAACATGGACAGGCCCTTATGTTTCATCCTCTCACTACGCCCCCAAGCAGATAGACTGGCTGTCCTAGCATAGACACACACACACACACACACACACACACACACACTTAGTCATCAAATACACACTCAGTCAAACACACACACACACTTATTCATCAAATACACATTCAGTCAAACACACAATCACACACACACACTCCACACACTCAGGTGTCTCTGCCAGTTAGATTGACGAGGGTTGTTTGGTGCGTGGAGCTGCTAGGCCAGCTGTATTTCCCTCTCCTGCCGTGCCTCCTCTCAGATCTCAGGGTGTTCTCTGGGACCTCCATCAGCCCTGTGTCATCTTTACTGCAGAGGTGCCCAGGCAGGGATATTTCTGCTGTCTAACCCACGGTGCACAGCGTAAATAGACTACTGTACTAGTTATGTAGCACTTTGTGACAACTGCTGATCTAAAAAGGGCTTTTTAAAATACATTTTATTGATTGATTTGACTACTGTCGTTCTGTCTGTCTGTCTGTCTTTCTGACTGTTGGTTGGCCAGGTTCTTTGTGGTGACTAGGGAGTAGGGACTTCATCTTATCTGTATATTCTAGGGAGTAGGGACTTCCTCTTATCTGTATATTCTAGGGAGTAGGGATTTCATCTTATCTGTATATTCTAGGGAGTAGGGACTTCCTCTTATCTGTATATTCTAGGGAGTAGGGACTTCATCTTATCTGTATATTCTAGGGAGTAGGGACTTCCTCTTATCTGTATATTCTAGGGAGTAGGGACTTCATCTTATCTGTATCTTCTAGGGAGTAGGGATTTCATCTTATCTGTATCTTCTAGGGAGTAGGGACTTCATCTTATCTGTATATTCTAGGGAGTAGGGACTTCATCTTAGCTGTATCTTCTGGTTGGAAGTGATGAGCTAATTGTAATATAACAGGGGAATTAGTAGGTTTATGTTGAGGAAGAGGCAGGGAGGTCTATTCTATGACAAGATTGTTGGATCTCTCTGACCATGCGTCATGTTCCTCTTTCCAGATCCTCTGGGGGGTGTGGGGTCTTATGGGTCCTGGTCGGGAGGTTTTTGTTGCAAAAGAAATAAGTCTGGTTCATGGGTTTTATTAATACTAACCCCCTCTCTCCCACCTCCCTCCTGTCCCCCTGTCTCATCTCCTGTCCCCCTGCCCCCCACCCTCTCCAGTCAGCGGTACTGCATGTGTAACCCGGACGTGGTGCAGCAGTTCCACAACCCCGACACCATCTTCATCCTGGCCTTCGCTATCATCCTCCTCAACACAGACATGTACTCACCCAACATCAAGCCTGACCGCAAGATGATGCTGGAGGACTTCATACGCAACCTCCGAGGTGAGCCATTATTTTACTAGAGAGTGTAGGAGTGGTAGATGAGAAGGAGGGGGAGGATGGGAGTAGAGGGGAGGGGAACTGGGTAAGTAATAGTTATTTACTACTTACTTTATTCTAGTTAGTTAGTTACTAGTTAGTTAGTTACTAGTTATTTAGTTAATAGTTCATTTGTTACTACTTAGTTAGTTACTAGTTAATGTGATACTAGTTGGTTAGTTGTTAGTTACTAGTTAGTTAGTTACTACTAACACCCTATCCAAGTGCATATAGCGTATACATAGTGTAGCCTTTCACAAAGGACACAAAATGTTGAATCTACAGCGCCAGGATATTCAACCTATCAGGTCGCCGCAATGATTTGTCTGCGTTTGAAATATCCGTAGCGGATGTAATATCCGTGTAACAAGAGAAGACGGCTAAAGTCCCAATCCATTGTCCCTAACAGTTAGCCAACTCTAATTCAAATCAGTTGCGTCCCAAATGGCACCCTGTTCTCTACATAGTGCACTACCTTTGACCAGGGCCCTAACCCTATTCCCTAACCAGGGCCCATGGCACCCTATTCCCTAACCAGGGCCCATGGTACCATGGTACCATTTGTGATGCAGACACAAGGGCTGCATCACAAATGCATCCTATTCCTTATATAGTGCACTACTTTTGACCAGGGCCCATAGGGAATAAGGTACCATGGGTCCTGGTCAAAAGTAGTGCACTATATAAGGAATAGGATGCATTTGTGATGCAGACCTTGTGTTGTTGGTAATATAGAGCTGCATCATAGTGTTCCTCTGCCAGGGAAGGATCCATCAGGACTGTGGGATCAATATGGTACAACTTTAATGGATTCATCCGGACGGCTCCTCACAATTAAATGAAGTTGGAAAATCAATCGGGGCGTCTCATGCAAATTAGGATATGCCACGATGCTTGGCTTTCTTCCTCTGTTTGTGTCCTCTCTCTCTCTCTCTCTCTCTCTCTCTCTCGCTCTCTCATTCTCTCTCTCTGACTATCTCATTCTCGTTCCTTTTCTCTCTCTTTCTATCTTTCAGCCCTCTCTCTCTTACTGTATCTCTCCCAATTTCTCCCCTGTCTCCCTCCCTCCTCAGAACCCCCTCTCTCACTCTATATTTCCAGCTAGTTGAGTAGTGGGAAGAACACAGTTAAGAGATTGAATCGGATGTTAATTATTGAATAACAGAGGAGTGCTCACTTACTCAATTACACTGGACCGGAAATGTCAAAAACATTCTGCAATGTCTAACCTGATATATAGACACTGAATAGAATTAGTATAATGACTTGTATTGTATCCTAGAAACCATTCCATATATATATAAATGTCTTACTTTTGATGTATCAAAATATGACAGTGTTCACATAATTAGTATAACTCTTGATGTGTCTAATAGTACCGCTGTTGCGCATATACTTAGTTTAATGACTTACATTGTATTCTAGAAACGTCTCCATATACAGTATATATGTCTTACTGTTAATGTATCTAATTGTACTATAGTGAAGTCTCTTTGAAGTACGGATCAAAGGGCCTAGCACATGGTCCATGCTGGTCCTGGATCAGAGAGCCTAGCTAGGGGTGGTCCATGCTGGTCCTGGATCAAAGAGCCTAGCTAGGGGTGGTCCATGCTGGTCCTGGATCAGAGAGCCTAGCTAGGGGTGGTCCATGCTGGTCCTGGATCAGAGAGCCTAGCTAGGGGTGGTCCATGCTGGTCCTGGATCAGAGAGCCTAGCTAGGGGTGGGCCATGCTGGTCCTGGATCAGAGAGCCTAGCTAGGGGTGGTCCATGCTGGTCCTGGATCAAAGAGCCTAGCTAGGGGTGGTCCATGCTGGTCCTGGATCAAAGAGCCTAGCTAGGGGTGGTCCATGCTGGTCCTGGATCAGAGAGCCTAGCTAGGGGTGGTCCATGCTGGTCCAGGATCAGAGAGCCTAGCTAGGGGTGGTCCATGCTGGTCCTGGATCAAAGAGCCTAGCTAGGGGTGGTCCATGCTGGTCCTGGATCAGAGAGCCTAGCTAGGGGTGGTCCATGCTGGTCCTGGATCAGAGAGCCTAGCTAGGGGTGGTCCATGCTGGTCCTGGATCAAAGAGCCTAGCTAGGGGTGGTCCATGCTGTTCCTGGATCAAAGAGCCTAGCTAGGGGTGGTCCATGCTGGTCCTGGATCAGAGAGCCTAGCTAGGGGTGGGCCATGCTGGTCCTGGATCAAAGAGCCTAGCTAGGGGTGGTCCATGCTGGTCCTGGATCAAAGAGCCTAGCTAGGGGTGGTCCATGCTGGTCCTGGATCAAAGAGCCTAGCTAGGGGTGGTCCATGCTGGTCCTGGATCAAAGGGCCTAGCACATGGTCCATGCTGGTCCTGGATCAGAGAGCCTAGCTAGGGGTGGGCCATGCTGGTCCTGGATCAAAGAGCCTAGCTAGGGGTGGTCCATGCTGGTCCTGGATCAAAGAGCCTAGCTCGGGGTGGTCCATGCTGGTCCTGGATCAAAGAGCCTAGCTAGGGGTGGTCCATGCTGGTCCTGGATCAAAGAGCCTAGCACAGGGGTGGGCCATGCTGGTCCTGGATCAAAGAGTCTAGCACAGGGGTGGGCCATGCTGGTCCTGGATCGAAGAGCCTAGCACAGTGGTGTGCCATGCTGGTCCTGGATCAAAGAGCCTAGCATAGGGGTGTGCCATGCTGGTCCTGGATCAAAGAGCCTAGCACAGGGGTGTGCCATGCTGGTCCTGGATCAAAGAGCCTAGCACAGGGGTGGTCCATGCTGATCCTGGATCAAAGAGCCTAGCACAGGGGTGTGCCATGCTGGTCCTGGATCAAAGAGCCTAGCTAGGGGTGGTCCATGCTGTTCCTGGATCAAAGAGCCTAGCACAGGGGTGGTCCATGCTGGTCCTGGATCAAAGAGCCTAGCTAGGGGTGGTCCATGCTGGTCCTGGATCAAAGGGCCTAGCACATGGTCCATGCTGGTCCTGGATCAGAGAGCCTAGCTAGGGGTGGGCCATGCTGGTCCTGGATCAAAGAGCCTAGCTAGGGGTGGGCCATGCTGGTCCTGGATCAAAGAGCCTAGCTCGGGGTGGTCCATGCTGGTCCTGGATCAAAGAGCCTAGCTAGGGGTGGTCCATGCTGGTCCTGGATCAAAGAGCCTAGCACAGGGGTGGGCCATGCTGGTCCTGGATCAAAGAGTCTAGCACAGGGGTGGGCCATGCTGGTCCTGGATCGAAGAGCCTAGCACAGTGGTGTGCCATGCTGGTCCTGGATCAAAGAGCCTAGCATAGGGGTGTGCCATGCTGGTCCTGGATCAAAGAGCCTAGCACAGGGGTGTGCCATGCTGGTCCTGGATCAAAGAGCCTAGCACAGGGGTGGTCCATGCTGATCCTGGATCAAAGAGCCTAGCACAGGGGTGTGCCATGCTGGTCCTGGATCAAAGAGCCTAGCTAGGGGTGGTCCATGCTGTTCCTGGATCAAAGAGCCTAGCACAGGGGTGGTCCATGCTGGTCCTGGATCAAAGAGCCTAGCTAGGGGTGGTCCATGCTGGTCCTGGATCAAAGGGCCTAGCACATGGTCCATGCTGGTCCTGGATCAGAGAGCCTAGCTCGGGGTGGTCCATGCTGGTCCTGGATCAAAGAGCCTAGCTAGGGGTGGTCCATGCTGGTCCTGGATCAAAGAGCCTAGCACAGGGGTGGGCCATGCTGGTCCTGGATCAAAGAGTCTAGCACAGGGGTGGGCCATGCTGGTCCTGGATCGAAGAGCCTAGCACAGTGGTGTGCCATGCTGGTCCTGGATCAAAGAGCCTAGCATAGGGGTGTGCCATGCTGGTCCTGGATCAAAGAGCCTAGCACAGGGGTGTGCCATGCTGGTCCTGGATCAAAGAGCCTAGCACAGGGGTGGTCCATGCTGATCCTGGATCAAAGAGCCTAGCACAGGGGTGTGCCATGCTGGTCCTGGATCAAAGAGCCTAGCTAGGGGTGGTCCATGCTGTTCCTGGATCAAAGAGCCTAGCACAGGGGTGGTCCATGCTGGTCCTGGATCAAAGAGCCTAGCTAGGGGTGGTCCATGCTGGTCCTGGATCAAAGGGCCTAGCATATGGTCCATGCTGGTCCTGGATCAGAGAGCCTAGCTAGGGGTGGGCCATGCTGGTCCTGGATCAAAGAGCCTAGCTAGGGGTGGGCCATGCTGGTCCTGGATCAAAGAGCCTAGCTCGGGGTGGTCCATGCTGGTCCTGGATCAAAGAGCCTAGCTAGGGGTGGTCCATGCTGGTCCTGGATCAAAGAGCCTAGCACAGGGGTGGGCCATGCTGGTCCTGGATCAAAGAGTCTAGCACAGGGGTGGGCCATGCTGGTCCTGGATCGAAGAGCCTAGCACAGTGGTGTGCCATGCTGGTCCTGGATCAAAGAGCCTAGCATAGGGGTGTGCCATGCTGGTCCTGGATCAAAGAGCCTAGCACAGGGGTGTGCCATGCTGGTCCTGGATCAAAGAGCCTAGCACAGGGGTGGTCCATGCTGGTCCTGGATCAAAGAGCCTAGCACAGGGGTGTGCCATGCTGGTCCTGGATCAAAGAGCCTAGCTAGGGGTGGTCCATGCTGTTCCTGGATCAAAGAGCCTAGCACAGGGGTGGTCCATGCTGGTCCTGGATCAAAGAGCCTAGCTAGGGGTGGTCCATGCTGGTCCTGGATCAAAGGGCCTAGCACATGGTCCATGCTGGTCCTGGATCAGAGAGCCTAGCTAGGGGTGGGCCATGCTGGTCCTGGATCAAAGAGCCTAGCTAGGGGTGGTCCATGCTGGTCCTGGATCAAAGAGCCTAGCTCGGGGTGGTCCATGCTGGTCCTGGATCAAAGAGCCTAGCTAGGGGTGGTCCATGCTGGTCCTGGATCAAAGAGCCTAGCACAGGGGTGGGCCATGCTGGTCCTGGATCAAAGAGTCTAGCACAGGGGTGGGCCATGCTGGTCCTGGATCGAAGAGCCTAGCACAGTGGTGTGCCATGCTGGTCCTGGATCAAAGAGCCTAGCATAGGGGTGTGCCATGCTGGTCCTGGATCAAAGAGCCTAGCACAGGGGTGTGCCATGCTGGTCCTGGATCAAAGAGCCTAGCACAGGGGTGGTCCATGCTGATCCTGGATCAAAGAGCCTAGCACAGGGGTGTGCCATGCTGGTCCTGGATCAAAGAGCCTAGCTAGGGGTGGTCCATGCTGTTCCTGGATCAAAGAGCCTAGCACAGGGGTGGTCCATGCTGGTCCTGGATCAAAGAGCCTAGCTAGGGGTGGTCCATGCTGGTCCTGGATCAAAGAGCCTAGCACAGGGGTGGTCCATGCTGGTCCTGGATCAAAGAGCCTAGCTAGGGGTGGGCCATGCTGGTCCTGGATCAAAGAGCCTGACACAGGGGTGGGCCATGCTGGTCCTGGATCAAAGAGCCTATTACAGGGGTGGGCCATGCAGGTCCAGGATCAAAGAGCCTATTACAGGGGTGGTCCATGCTGGTCCTGGATCAAAGAGCCTATTACAGGGGTGGGCCATGCTGGTCCTGGATCAGAGAGCCTAGCTAGGGGTGGTCCATGCTGGTCCTGGATCAAAGAGCCTATTACAGGGGTGGGCCATGCTGGTCCAGGATCAGAGAGCCTAGCTAGGGGTGGGCCATGCTGGTCCTGGATTAGAGAGCCTAGCTAGGGGTGGGCCATGCTGTTCCTGGATCAGAGAGCCTAGCTAAGGGTGGGCCATGCTGGTCCTGGATCAGAGAGCTTAGCTAGGGGTGGGCCATGCTGTTCCTGGATCAGAGAGCCTAGCTAGGGGTGGGCCATGCTGGTCCTGGATCAGAGAGCCTAGCTAGGGGTGGGCCATGCTGGTCCTGGATCAGAGAGCCTAGCTAGGGGTGGGCAATGCTGGTCCTGGATCAAAGAGCCTATTACAGGGGTGGGCCATGCTGGTCCTGGATCAGAGAGCCTAGCTAGGGGTGGGCCATGCTGGTCCTGGATCAAAGAACCTATTACAGGGGTGGGCCATGCTGGTCCAGGATCAGAGAGCCTAGCTAGGGGTGGGCCATGCTGGTCCTGGATGGCTGTTGTATGTGGTTGTTGCAGAGGCAGATGTACTACCTGAATTTGTTCACGGAGAGATGGAGAGATGGAATATACATAAAATAAGAGAAGTTAGGTGAAAGCACAGTAAGCAGAACTCTCCCCCACTCCCTCCCTCCCTCTCTCTCTCCCCTCTCAATCTCTCTCACACACACACATTCCCCCCACACACACACCCTTCTCCTCTTCCTCCCACTGTGCTGACTCCATAATGTGGAGTGATGCCTCAGCATATCCAAGAGTGCATCTGTGTCACTGCCCTGACGAGTGTCTCCATTTGCCGAAATTATTCCCGACCTAGCAGCCTCATTGGCTCCTCAATGAACCACCCTGGCTATAATGGGGTCTATCTAGAGGGAAGCCTGACGGTCAAATGATACAGTATGTTCTCCCCAGTCCCCAGTTGATATGTCCCCCCCCAGTCCCCAGTTGATATGTCCCCCCAGTCCCCAGTTGATATGTTCTCCCCCAGTTGATATGTTCCCCCCCAGTCTCGAGTTGATATGTTCCCCCCCAGTCCCCAGTTGATATGTTCCCCCCCAGTCCCCAGTTGATATGTTCCCCCCAGTCCCCAGTTGATATGTTCCCCCCAGTTGATATGTTCCCCCCCAGTCTCCAGTTGATATGTTCCCCACAGTCCCCAGTTGATATGTTCTCCCCAGTCCCCAGCTGATATGTCCCCCCCAGTCCCCAGTTGATATGTTCCCCCCAGTCTCCAGTTGATATGTTCCCCACAGTCCCCAGTGGATATGTTCCCCCCAGTCCCCAGTGGATATGTTCCCCCCAGTCCCCAGTGGATATGTTCCCCCAGTCCCCAGTTTGATATACTCCCCCAGTCCCCAGTTGATATGTTCCCCACAGTCCCCAGTTGATATGTTCCCCCCAGTCCCCAGTTGATATGTTCCCCCCAGTCCCCAGCTGATATGTCCCCCCAGTCCCCAGTGGATATGTTCCCCCCAGTCCCCAGTGGATATGTTTCCGCCCAGTCCCCAGTTGATATGTTCCCCCCAGTCCCCAGTGGATATTTCCCCCCAGTCCCCAGTTGATATGTTCCCCCAGTCCCCAGTTGATATGTTTAGCCCAGTCCCCAGTTGATATGTCCCCCCCAGTCCCCAGCTGATATGTTCCCCCCAGTCCCCAGTGGATAAGTACCCCCCAGTCCCCAGTTGATATGTTCCCCCCCAGTCCCCAGTTGATATGTTCCCCCCAGTCCCCAGTTGATATGTTCCCCCCCAGTCCCCAGTGGATATGTTCCCCCCAGTCCCCAGTTGATATGTTCCCCCAGTCCCCAGTTGATATGTTCCCCCCAGTCCCCAGCTGATATGTCCCCCCAGTCCCCAGTGGATATGTTCCCCCCCAGTCCCCAGTGGATATGTTCCGCCCAGTCCCCAGTTGATATGTTCCCCCCAGTCCCCAGTGGATATGTTCCCCCCAGTCCCCAGTTGATATGTTCCCCCAGTCCCCAGTTGATATCTTTAGCCCAGTCCCCAGTTGATATGTCCCCCCCAGTCCCCAGCTGATATGTTCCCCCCAGTCCCCAGTGGATAAGTACCCCCCAGTCCCCAGTTGATATGTTCCCCCCAGTCCCCAGTTGATATGTTCCCCCCAGTCCCCAGTTGATATGTTCCCCCCAGTCCCCAGTGGATATGTTCCCCCCAGTCCCCAGTTGATATGTTCCCCCAGTCCCCAGTTGATATGGTTAGCCCAGTCCCCAGTGGATATGTTCCCCCCAGTCCCCAGTGGATATGTACCCCCCAGTCCCCAGTTGATATGTTCCCCCAGTCCCCAGTTGATATGTTCCCCCCAGTCCCCAGTGAATATGTTCCCCCCAGTCCAAATCAAATCAAATCAAATCAAATTTATTTATATAGCCCTTCGTACATCAGCTGAAATCTCAAAGTGCTGTACAGAAACCCAGCCTAAAACCCCAAACAGCAAGCAATGCATGTGAAAGAAGCACGGTGGCTGGGAAAAACTCCCTAGGAAAAACTCCTGAGAAAGGCCAAAAACCTAGGAAGAAACCTAGAGAGGAACCAGGCTATGAGGGGTGGCCAGTCCTCTTCTGGCTGTGCCGGGTGGATATTATAACAGAACATGGTCAAGATGTTAAAATGTTCGTAAATGACCAGCATGGTCAAATAATAATAATCATAGTAATTGTCGAGGGTGCAACAAGCACGTCCGGTGAACAGGTCAGGGTTCCGTAGCCGCAGGCAGAACAGTTGAAACTGGAGCAGCAGCATGGCCAGGTGGACTGGGGACAGCAAGGAGTCATCATGCCAGGTAGTCCTAGGGCTCAGGTCCTCCGAGAGAAAGAAAGAAAGAAAGAGAGAATTAGAGAGAGCATATTTACATTCACACAGGACACCGGATAAGACAAGAGAATACTCCAGATGTAACAGACTGACCCTAGCCCCCCGACACATAAACTACTGCAGCATAAATACTGGAGGCTGAGACAGGAGGGATCAGAA
>NC_042996.1:4658270-4748270 GCF_901001165.1 Salmo trutta
TCCAGTCCCCAGTTGAAATGTCCCTCACCAGGCCCCAGTTGATATGTTCCCCCCAGTCCCTAGTTGATATGTTCTCCCCAGTCCCCAGCTGATATGTCCCCCCCAGTCCCCAGTTGATATGTTCCCCCCCCAGTCTCCAGTTCATATATTTCCCCCAGTACCCAGTTGATATGTTCCCTACCAGTCCCCAGCTGATATGTTCCCCCCAGTCCCCAGTTGATATGTTCCCCCCAGTCCCCAGTTGATATGTTCCCCCCCAGTCTCCAGTTGAGATGTTCCCCCCAGTCCCCAGCTGATATGTCCCCCCCAGTCCCCACTGGATATGTTCCCCCCAGTCCCCAGTGGATATGTTCCCCCCCAGTCCCCAGTTGATATGTTCCCCCAGTCCCCAGTGGATATGTTCCCCCCAGTCCCCAGTTGATATGTTCCCCCAGTCCCCAGTTGATATGTTTAGCCCAGTCCCCAGTTGATATGTTCCCCCCCAGTCCCCAGTTGATATGTTCCCCCCAGTCCCCAGTTGATATGTTCCCCCCAGTCCCCAGTGGATATGTTCCCCCCAGTCCCCAGTTGATATGTTCCCCCAGTCCCCAGTTGATATGGTTAGCCCAGTCCCCAGTTGATATGTTCCCCCCCAGTCCCCAGTGGATATGTACCCCCCCAGTCCCCAGTTGATATGTTCCCCAGTCCCCAGTTGATATGTTTCCCCCAGTCCCCAGTGGATATGTTCCCCCAGTCCCCAGTTGATATGTTTCCCCCAGTCCCCAGTGGATATGTTCCCCCCCCATTCCCCAGTTGATATGTTCCCTCTCAGTCCCCAGTTGATATGTTTCCCCAGTCCCCAGTTGATATGTGCCCCCCAGTCCCCAGTTGATATGTTCCCCCCCAGTCCCAAGTTGATATGTTCCCCCCCAGTCCCCAGTTGATATGTTCCCCCCAGTCCCCAGTGAATATGTTCCCCCTAGTCCCTACTTGATATGTTCCCCTCAGTCCCCAGTGTATATGTTCTCCCCAGTCCGAGGTTGATATGTTCCCCTCAGTCTCCAGTTGATATGTTCCCCCCAGTCCCCAGTTGATATGTTCCCCCCCAGTCCCCAGTTGATATGCTCCCCCCCAGTCCCCAGTGGATATGTTTCCCCCCAGTCCCCAGTGGATATGTTTCCCCCCAGTCCCAAGTTGATATGTTCCCCCCAGTCCCCAGTTGATATGTTCCCCCCAGTCCCCAGTGAATATGTTCCCCCTAGTCCCTACTTGATATGTTCCCCTCAGTCCCCAGTGTATATGTTCTCCCCAGTCCGAGGTTGATATGTTCCCCTCAGTCTCCAGTTGATATGTTCCCCCCAGTCCCCAGTTGATATGTTCCCCCCCAGTCCCCAGTTGATATGCTCCCCCCCAGTCCCCAGTGGATATGTTTCCCCCCAGTCCCCAGTGGATATGTTTCCCCCCAGTCCCCAGTTGATATGTTCTCCGCAGTCCCCAGTTGACATGTTCTCCCCAGTCCCCAGTTAATATGTTCCCCCAGTACCCAGTTGATATGTTTCCCCCAGTCCCCAGTTGATATGTTCCCCCAGTCCCCAGTTGATATGTTCCCCCCAGTCCCCAGTTGATATGTTCTCCCCATTCCCCAGTTGATATGTTCCCCCCAGTCCCCAGTGGATATGTTCCCCCCAGTCCCTAGTTGATATGTCCCCCGCAGTCCCCAGTTGATATTTCCTCCCCAGTCCCCAGTGGATATATTCCCCCAGTCCCCAGTTGATATGTTTAGCCCAGTCCCCAGTTTATATGTTTCCCCCAGTCCCCAGTTATATGTTTCCCCCAGTCCCCAGTTTATATGTTCCCCCAGTCCCCAGTTGATATGTTCCCCCCCAGTCCCCTGTTGATATGTTCTCCCCCAGTTGATATGTTCCCCCCAGTCCCCAGTTTATGTTTCCCCCAGTCCCCAGTTTATATGTTCCCCCAGTCCCCAGTTGATATGTTCCCCCCCCAGTCCCCAGTTGATTTGTTCTCCCCCAGTTGATATGTTCCCCCCAGTCCCCAGTTGATATGTTCCCCCCCAGTCCCCAGTTGATATGTTCCCCCCAGTCCCCAGTTGATATGTTCCCCACCAGTCCCCAGCTGATATGTTCCCCCCCAGTCCCCAGTTGATATGTTCCCCCTAGTCCCCAGTTGATATGTTCCCCCCCAGTCCCCAGTTGATATGTTTCCCCCAGTCCCCAGTTTATATGATCCCCCCAGTCCCCAGTTGATATGTTCCCCCCAGTCCCCAGTTGATATGTTCCCCCACCAGTCCCCAGTTGATATGTTCTCCCCAGTCCCCAGTTGATATGGTCCCCCCAGTCCACAGTTGATATGTTCCCCCCAGTCCCTAGTTCATATGTTCCCCCCAGTCCCCAGTTGATATGTTCCCCCCGGTCCCCAGTTGATATGTTCCCCCCGGTCCCTAGTTGATATGTTCCCCCCCAGTCCCCAGTTGATATGTTCCCCCCAGTCCCCAGTTGATATGTTCCCCCCAGTCCCCAGTTGATATGTCCCCCCAGTCCCCAGTTGATATGTTCCCCCCAGTCCCCAGTTGATATGTTCCCCCCAGTCCCAGTTGATTTGTCCCCGCCAGTCTCCAGTTGATATGTTCCCCACCAGTCCCCAGTTGATATGTCCCCCCCAGTCCCAGTTGATATGTTCCCCCCAGTCCCCAGTTGATATGTTCCCCCCCAGTCCCCAGTTGATATGTCCCCCCCAGTCCCCAGTTGATATGTCCCCCCCCAGTCCCCAGTTGATATGTTCCCCCCAGTCCCCAGTTGATATGTCCCCCCACTCCCCAGTTGATATGTCCCCCCCACTCCCCAGTTGATATGTCCCCCACCAGGCCCCAGTTGATATGTCCCACCAGGCCCCAGTTGATATGTCCCCACCAGGCCCCAGTTGATATGTTCCCCCCAGTCCCTAGTTGATATGTTCCCCCCCAGTCCCCAGTTGATATGCTCCCCCCCAGTCTCCAGTTGATATGTTCCCCCCAGTCCCCAGTGGATATGTTTCCCCCCAGTCCCAGTTGATATGTTCTCCGCATTCCCCAGTTGATATGTTCCCCCCAGTCCCCAGTTGATATGTTCTCCCCCAGTCCCCAGTTGATATGTTCCCCCCCAGTCCCCAGTTGATATGTTCCCCACCAGTCCCCAGTTGATATGTTCCCCCCCTGTCCCCAGTTGATATGTCCCCACCAGGCCCCAGTTGATATGTTCCCCCCAGTCCCCAGTTGATATGTTCCCCCCAGTCCCCAGTTGATATGTTCTCCCCAGTCCCCAGTTGATATGTTCTCCCCAGTCCCCAGTTGATATGTTCCCCCCCAGTCCCCAGTTGATATGTTTCCCCCCAGTCCCCAGTTGATATGTTCTCCCCCAGTCCCCAGTTGATATGTTCTCCCCAGTCCCCAGTTGATATGTTCTCCCCAGTCCCCAGTTGATATGTTCTCCCCAGTCCCCAGTTGATATGTTCTCCCCAGTCCCCAGTTGATATGTTCCCCCAGTCCCCAGTTGATATGTTCTCCCCAGTCCCCAGTTGATATGTTCTCCCCAGTCCCCAGTTGATATGTTCTCCCCAGTCCCCAGTTGATATGTTCTCCCCAGTCCCCAGTTGATATGTTCCCCCAGTCCCCAGTTGATATGTTCCCCCCCCCAGTTGATATGTCCCCCACCAGGCCCCAGTTGATATGTTCCCCCCCCAGGCGCAGGATATTTCATAACATCTGTAACGAGTGCGCTGAGTCGGGAAGCAAGCTCAGGGAGTGAGTGTTTTAATAAATAAACGAAACATTAACCACGAAACACAAACAACGCACCGACATGAAACAAAGTCAGTAACACCTGAGGAAAGAACCAAGGGGAGTGACAGATATAGGGAAGATAATCAAGGAGGTGATGGAGTCCAGGTGAGTGTCATGAGGCGCAGGTGCGCGAGACGATGGTGACAGGTGTGCAGGATAATCAGCAGCCTGATGACCTAGAGGCCGGAGAGGGAGTATACGTGACAACATCAAGAGGAGGCTTTTTTGCAATTAACTAATTCGACATTTGCTTCTGTCATTATTTTAATAGAATGTATGTGTGTGTAGGGTTGTGTGGTGTGTGTGTGTGTGTGTGTGTGTGTGTGTGTGTGTGTGCGCGTGCCTGCCTGTGTGTGTTGAGAGTTGATGTCGAGGCGCTGTATGTGTGTGTTTGATGGTGTGCTTTGACTGAGTGTGTTTGTTTGTGCTCTGTGATCATGACTGAAATATGAGTGTGTGTGTGTTTGATCGTGCTCAGTGATCGGGACTGAGTGTGTGTGTTTGATCGTGCTCAGTGATCGGGAATGAGTGTGTTTTTGATCGTGCTCAGTGATCGGGAATGAGTGTGTGTGTTTGATCGTGCTCAGTGATCGGGAATGAGTGTGTGTGTGTTTGGTGTGCTGTACCCAGCGTAGTGTGTGTGTGTTTGGTGCGCTGTACCCAGCGTAGTGTGTGTGTGTGTGTGTGTGTGTGTGTGTGTGTGTGTGTGTGTGTGTGTGTGTGTGTGTGTGGGAGGGAGGGGGCTCCCTGTGGCTCTGACACATTCCCTGGCCTTGGAACAGGAAGAGTGGGTCAGTGTACACACAGCATGGCTCTTCCACCACAGAACACAGATCATTCACCATTCAACTGTCTTATCTCAAAGCTCCACTGAGGTGAATACACACACACACATATACACAATAAACACGCACAGACTCAAAATCACGCATGCACACACACCCACACGCCGAACCCACACATACACACACCATAGAAAGACTACTGAATGCGTCATTGCCTGGGCTGTTTCTACATGCATGTATATGTATGTGATGTGGTGCTGTAGCTTACAGTCGCTTACAGTAGTTTAGTTGTTTACAGTAGCTTACAGTAGTTTACAGTAGTTTACAATAGTTTACAGTAGTTTACGGTAGTTTACAGTAGTTTACAATAGTTTACAGTAGCTTACAGTAGTTTAGTTGTTTACAGTAGCTTACAGTAGTTTACAGTAGTTTACAATAGTTTACAGTAGTTTACGGTAGTTTACAGTAGTTTACAATCGTTTACGGTAGTTTACAGTAGCTTACACTAGTTTACAGTAGCTTACAGTAGTTTACAGTCGCTTACAATAGTTTACTGTAGTTTACAGTAGTTTACAGTAGCTTAAAATACTTTACAGTAGTTTACAGGCTTCTGTCATTGTGCCTCTTTGTGGATGTCTGTGTATTTGGGATTGCATGCGTGTGTTTGGGCCTCTCAAACATTGCCACTGTTTCTAGAACATGGTTTTTGTGTCTGTGTTGTGTGTGTGTGTGTGTCTAGGTGTGGATGATGGAGCTGACATCCCCAGAGACATGGTGGTGGGCATCTATGAGGGGACTAACCCATGGTGTGTGTGTGTGTGTCTAGGTGTGGATGATGGAGCTGACATCCCCAGAGACATGGTGGTGGGCATCTATGAGGGGACTAACCCATGGTGTGTGTGTGTGTGTGTGTCTAGGTGTGGATGATGGAGCTGACATCCCCAGAGACATGGTGGTGGGCATCTATGAGGGGACTAACCCATGGTGTGTGTGTGTGTCTAGGTGTGGATGATGGAGCTGACATCCCCAGAGACATGGTGGTGGGCATCTATGAGAGGATCCAACAGAGAGAGCTGCGCTCCAATGAAGACCACGTCACCTACGTCACCAAGGTGGAGCAGTCCATTGTGGGCATGAAGACAGTAAGGACACCAGGGCTTGACATTAACGCTTGTTCGGGACTAGTGAAAAAAACATTTTTGGGGGGGACAATCAGAATATTCATTTCTGTTGTCTGAATGGACAAGTCAGATAAATCACACAAAAATCTCAATGTCAAACAATTACTCCGATCAGAGTTGGATCAGAGTGTCTTCCGTATGCGTTGCAATGTGCACTGTTCTCCCAATCTCTGCAGAGCACATCGGAGTGGAATTGTATTGCATTGACAGGCACGAGCGGTCTTTCAATCACCTGCACAGATCCCCATGTAGCCGCGTGTGCACACACAGATGCAAGCGTACGCACAGATGCACACACACACACACACACACACACAGACACTGTAAGACCGATCCATCAATGTTTACTTGGTGACAGAAGCCACTCAGTCATCTTATAGCTTGTAATTTATCATTGACAGACACATACAATACATCTGAAAACAATAAGAAGTGTTTGAGCTGTTTTTGTCACTCAAGAGCAAGGTTGATTTAGTTTGAGAACATACCCAGTGCAATAAGTTAGCCCAAGGGTGTCAAACTCATTCCACGGAGTGCCTAGTGACTGAGGGTTTTTGTTATTTCCTTTCAATGAAGACCTAGACAACCAGGTGAGGGGAGTTCCTTACTAAACAGTGACCTTAATTAATCAATCAAGTACAATGGAGGAGTTAAAACCCACAGACGTTGGGCCCTCCATGGAATGTTAGCCCATCAAGGTATATCTATCTAATCCAACAGTCATGTCGTTTCGCCGTTGGCTCAGATGGTTACACCGTAACCAAACCGGCCGCGCGCGTGCCCCGTCGTGCGCTGTCATGCGCAAATAGATTTTTTCCACCCACACCAAAGGCGATCACGACACGGAGGTTGAAATATCAAATCAAACTCTGAACCAATTATATTAACAGGTAGAAAAGCATTAAACATTTATGGCAATTTAGCTAGCTAGCTTGCAGTTGCTAGCTAATTTGTCCTATTTAGCTAGCTTGCTGTTTCTAGCTAATTTGTCCTGGGATATAAACGTTGAGTTGTTATTTTACCTGAAATGCACAAGGTCCTCTCCTCCGACAATTAATCCACACATAAAATGGTCAACTGAATCGTTTCTAGTCATCTCTCCTCCTTCCAGGCCTTTTCTTCTCTTGACTTTATATGGCGATTGGCATCTATTTTAGTGCTTGGCAATGTAGACACTCATTGGCGGGCACGAGCCATGTGGATGCAATAATTGAATAACATGTATGTTTCAATTTATTTTGCAATGCGAGTGGTGTGGTCAGCATGTTAGAGTGTGGTGCTTATGAAACCAAGGTTGTGGGTTCGATTCTCACATGGACCACAGAATGTTTTTGTTACACTGAAGATACAGTATATATTACTCTGTTACACCAAACATTGTTCAACTAAACCGTTACACTGACCTCTGTCTGGTCTCTCTTGTAAAAGAGGTCTCTTGACCCCAATGGGACTTCCTGGATAAATCAATCCGATTTTATCAAACTAAACATGTGTGTTCACCGCACCAATCTTACCTAAATAGCTTAAAGACTCCTGTTGCAAGTAGCTGGCTAATATAGATAAATTGAGTAATGACCTGAGTTAATGATTTCAGTCCTGATAATGAGCCTTTGCTAATGGTGGAGATGCTAATGGGTAAAATGGCTAATGGGCTCTGCTGACAGTGCTGAGGAAATGTAGTAACAGTGTTCGCTAACAACGCTAATGAGAAAGACTGTCTCCTTTTACAGTATCTTAGCTGAAAATGATTAAATGATCAAACTAACACAATGTCCAGTTCATACTGCAGCAACAGGACCCCACAGTACTATACAGTTCATACTACCTCAACAGTACTCCACAGTACTATACAGTACTATACGGTCATACTGCAGCAACAGGACCCCACAGTACTATACAGTTCATACTACCTCAACAGTACTCCACAGTACTATACAGTACTATACGGTCATACTGCAGCAACAGGACCCCACAGTACTATACAGTTCATACTACCTCAACAGTACTCCACAGTACTATACAGTACTATACGGTACTATACAGTACTATACGGTCATACTGCAGCAACAGGACTCCACAGTACTATACAGTTCATACGACCTCAACAGTACTCCACAGTACTATACAGTACTATACGGTCATACTACCTCAAGAGTACTCAACAGTACTATATGGTTCATACTACCTCAACAGTACTCTACAGTACTATACAGGTCATACTACCTCAACAGTACTCCACAGTACTATACAGTACTATACGGTTCATACTACCTCAAGAGTACTCCACAATACTATACAGTTCATACTACCTCAACAGTACTCCACACTACTATACAGTTCATACTACCTCAAGAGTACTCCACAGTACTATACAGTTCATACTACCTCAACAGTACTTCACAGTACTATACAGTTCATAGTACTTCAACAGTACTGTACAGTACTATATAGTTCATACTACCTCAACAGGCCTCCACAGTACTATACAATTCATACTACCTCAACAGGACTCTACAGTACTGTGCAGTTCATACTACTTCAACAGTATTGCAGCGCAGGTGATAATGACACAAGCAATCAACAAGCTTCCACCCACTGTGCAGTTTCATATACTTTTTCTACTACAAGTAGGATAGTCTACCTGTGTGGCTCAGTTGGTAGAGCATGGTGTTTGCAACACCAGGGTTGTGGGTTCGATTCCCACGGGGGACCAGTATGGAGAAAAGAAATGTATGCATTCACTACTGTAAGTCACTCTGGATAAGAGTGTCTGCTAAATGACAGAAATGTAAATGTCTCATGGGAGAATGAGCATAGCGTCATTAGCGTAGCGTCCCAGCTAATGACTGCCTTCTATGAGCAGTGTGACTGCCTTGCATGTTTCCCCCATTGCCATAATGAGAAGATAGCTATGCTTACGGTTTGAGGAGCTAGGCAGGAGGCTCTGTGTTAGCTTGCAGGGACATGGAGAGAAATGAGAGCTCTCTTGAGGGAGGGATTTAGGGAAGATGGAGAGAGAGGTGAGAGAGGGAAGGAGAAGGTATTTGGATAATTTCCAGAAGGTTCTGTTTTGCTGTGTTATCTGCCTAAATAAGAAAGGCCCAAATCATAGAGAGACTCTCTCTGTATTGATACTGGCCACTGTGTGGACGTGACTGAACCCCATGTAGTTCACCTGTCTCTGTATTGATACTGGCCACTGTGTGGACGTGACAGAACCCCATGTAGTTCACCTGTCTCTGTATTGAAACTGGCCACTGTGTGGACGTGACAGAACCCCATGTAGTTCACCTGTCTCTGTATTGATACTGGCCGCTGTGTGGACGTGACAGAACCCCATGTAGTTCACCTGTCTCTGTATTGATACTGGCCGCTGTGTGGACGTGACAGAACCCCATGTAGTTCACCTGTCTCTGTATTGATACTGGCCACTGTGGAAGTGACAGAACCCCATGTAGTTCACCTGTCTCTGTATTGATACTGGCCGCTGTGTGGACGTGACAGAACCCCATGTAGTTCACCTGTCTCTGTATTGATACTGGCCGCTGTGTGGACGTGCAGATCCCAATGTAGTTCACCTGTCTCTGTATTGATACTGGCCACTGTGTGGACGTGACAGAACCCCATGTAGTTCACCTGTCTCTGTATTGATACTGGCCACTGTGTGGACGTGACAGAACCCCATGTAGTTTACCTGTCTCTGTATTGATACTGGCCGCTGTGTGGACGTGACAGAACCCCATGTAGTTCACCTGTCTCTGTATTGATACTGGCCACTGTGTGGACGTGACAGAACCCCATGTAGTTTACCTGTCTCTGTATTGATACTGGCCGCTGTGTGGACGTGACAGAACCCAATGTAGTTCACCTGTCTCTGTATTGATACTGGCCGCTGTGTGGACGTGACAGAACCCCATGTAGTTCACCTGTCTCTGTATTGATACTGGCCGCTGTGTGGACGTGACAGAACCCCATGTAGTTCACCTGTCTCTGTATTGATACTGGCCGCTGTGTGGACGTGACAGAACCCCATGTAGTTCACCTGTCTCTGTATTGATACAGGCCACTGTGTGGACGTGACTGAACCCCATGTAATTCACCTGTCTCTGTATTGATACTGGCCACTGTGTGGACGTGACAGAACCCCATGTAGTTCACCTGTCTCTGTATTGATACTGGCCACTGTGTCTCTGTATTGATACTGGCCACTGTGGACGTGACAGAACCCCATGTAGTTCACCTGTCTCTGTATTGATACTGGCCACTGTGGACGTGACAGAACCCCATATAGTTCACCTGTCTCTGTATTGATACTGGCCGCTGTGTGGACGTGACAGAACCCCATGTAGTTCACCTGTCTCTGTATTGATACTGGCCACTGTGTGGACATGACTGAACCCCATGTAGTTCACCTGTCTCTGTATTGATACTGGCTGCTGTGTGGACGTGACAGAACCCCATGTAGTTCACCTGTCTCTGTATTGATACTGGCCGCTGTGTGGACGTGACAGAACCCCATGTAGTTCACCTGTCTCTGTATTGATACTGGCCGCTGTGTGGACGTGACAGAACCCCATGTAGTTCACCTGTCTCTGTATTGATACTGGCCGCTGTGTGGACGTGACAGAACCCCATGTAGTTCACCTGTCTCTGTATTGATACTGGCCGCTGTGTGGACGTGACTGAACCCCATGTAGTTCACCTGTCTCTGTATTGATACTGGCCGCTGTGTGGACGTGACTGAACCCCATGTAGTTCACCTGTCTCTGTATTGATACTGGGCGCTGTGTGGACGTGACAGAACCCCATGTAGTTCACCTGTCTCTGTATTGATACTGGCCGCTGTGTGGACGTGACTGAACCCCATGTAGTTCACCTGTCTCTGTATTGATACTGGCCACTGTGTGGACGTGACAGAACCCCATGTAGTTCACCTGTCTCTGTATTGATACTGGCCACTGTGTCTCTGTATTGATACTGGCCACTGTGTGGACGTGACAGAACCCCATGTAGTTCACCTGTCTCTGTATTGATACTGAACACTGTGTCTCTGTATTGATACTGGCCACTGTGTGGACGTGACAGAACCCCATGTAGTTCACCTGTCTCTGTATTGATACTGGCCGCTGTGTGGACGTGACAGAACCCCATGTAGTTCACCTGTCTCTGTATTGATACTGGCCGCTGTGTGTACATGACAGAACCCCATGTAGTTCACCTGTCTCTGTATTGATACTGGCCGCTGTGTGGACGTGACTGAACCCCATGTAGTTCACCTGTCTCTGTATTGATACTGGCCACTGTGTGGACGTGACAGAACCCCATGTAGTTCACCTGTCTCTGTACTGATACTGGCCACTGTGTCTCTGTATTGATACTGGCCGCTGTGTGAACGTGCAGAACCCCATGTAGTTCACCTGTCTCTGTATTGATACTGGCCACTGTGTGGACGTGACAGAACCCCATGTAGTTCACCTGTCTCTGTATTGATACTGGCCACTGTGTGGACGTGACAGAACCCCATGTAGTTCACCTGTCTCTGTATTGATTCTGGCCGATGTGTGGACGTGACAGAACCCCATGTAGTTCACCTGTCTCTGTATTGATACTGGCCGCTGTGTGGACGTGACAGAACCCCATGTAGTTCACCTGTCTCTGTATTGATACTGGCCTCTGTGTGGACATGACTGAACCCCATGTAGTTCACCTGTCTCTGTATTGATACTGACCACTGTGTGGACGTGACTGAACCCCATGTAGTTCACCTGTCTCTGTATTGATACTGGCCACTGTGTGGACGTGACAGAACCCCATGTAGTTCACCTGTCTCTGTATTGATACTGGCCACTGTGTGGACGTGACTGAACCCCATGTAGTTCACCTGTCTCTGTATTGATACCGGCCCCTGTGTGGACGTGACAGAACCCCATGTAGTTCACCTGTCTCTGTATTGATACTGGCCACTGTGTGGACGTGACAGAACCCCATGTAGTTCACCTGTCTCTGTATTGATACTGGCCACTGTGTGGACGTGACAGAACCCCATGTAGTTCACCTGTCTCTGTATTGATACTGGCCACTGTGTGGACGTGACAGAACCCCATGTAGTTCACCTGTCTCTGTATTGATACTGGCCACTGTGTCTCTGTATTGATACTGGCCGCTGTGTGGACGTGCAGAACCCCATGTAGTTCACCTGTCTCTGTATTGATACTGGCCACTGTGTGGACGTGACAGAACCCCATGTAGTTTACCTGTCTCTGTATTGATACTGGCCACTGTGTGGACGTGACAGAACCCCATGTAGTTCACCTGTCTCTGTGTTGATACTGGCCATTGTGTGGACGTGACAGAACCCCATGTAGTTCACCTGTCTCTGTATTGATACTGGCCACTGTGTCTCTGTATTGATACTGGCCACTGTGTGGACGTGACAGAACCCCATGTAGTTCACCTGTCTCTGTATTGATACTGAACACTGTGTGTCTGTATTGATACTGGCCACTGTGTGGACGTGACAGAACCCCATGTAGTTCACCTGTCTCTGTATTGATACTGGCCGCTGTGTGGACGTGACAGAACCCCATGTAGTTCACCTGTCTCTGTATTGATACTGGCCACTGTGTGGACATGACTGAACCCCATGTAGTTCACCTGTCTCTGTATTGATACTGGCCGCTGTGTGGACGTGACAGAACCCCATGTAGTTCACCTGTCTCTGTATTGATACTGGCCGCTGTGTGGACGTGACAGAACCCCATGTAGTTCACCTGTCTCTGTATTGATACTGGCCGCTGTGTGGACATGACAGAACCCCATGTAGTTCACCTGTCTCTGTATTGATACTGGCCGCTGTGTGGACGTGACTGAACCCCATGTAGTTCACCTGTCTCTGTATTGATACTGGCCGCTGTGTGGACGTGCAGAACCCCATGTAGTTCACCTGTCTCTGTATTGATACTGGCAACTGTGTGGACGTGCAGAACCCCATGTACTTCACCTGTCTCTGTATTGATACTGGCAACTGTGTGGACGTGACAGAACCCCATGTAGTTCACCTGTCTCTGTATTGATACTGGCCACTGTGTGGACGTGACAGAACCCCATGTAGTTCACCTGTCTCTGTATTGATACTGGCCGCTGTGTGGACGTGCAGAACCCCATGTAGTTCACCTGTCTCTGTATTGATACTGGCCACTGTGTGGACGTGACAGAACCCCATGTAGTTTACCTGTCTCTGTATTGATACTGGCCACTGTGTGGACGTGACAGAACCCCATGTAGTTCACCTGTCTCTGTATTGATACTGGCCGCTGTGTGGACGTGACAGAACCCCATGTAGTTCACCTGTCTCTGTGTTGATACTGGCCACTGTGTGGACGTGACAGAACCCCATGTAGTTCACCTGTCTCTGTATTGATACTGGCCGCTGTGTGGACGTGACTGAACCCCATGTAGTTCACCTGTCTCTGTATTGATACTGGCCACTGTGTGGACGTTAAAGAACCCCATGTAGTTCACCTGTCTCTGTATTGATACTGGCCACTGTGTCTCTGTATTGATACTGGCCGCTGTGTGGACGTGCAGAACCCCATGTAGTTCACCTGTCTCTGTATTGATACTGGCAACTGTGTGGACGTGCAGAACCCCATGTAGTTCACCTGTCTCTGTATTGATACTGGCAACTGTGTGGACGTGACAGAACCCCATGTAGTTCACCTGTCTCTGTATTGATACTGGCCACTGTGTGGACGTGACAGAACCCCATGTAGTTCACCTGTCTCTGTATTGATACTGGCCGCTGAGTGGACGTGACTGAACCCCATGTAGTTCACCTGTCTCTGTATTGATACTGGCCACTGTGTGGACGTGACAGAACCCCATGTAGTTCACCTGTCTCTGTATTGATACTGGCCACTGTGTGGACGTGACAGAACCCCATGTAGTTCACCTGTCTCTGTATTGATACTGGCCACTGTGTGGACGTGACAGAACCCCATGTAGTTCACCTGTCTCTGTATTGATACTGGCCGCTGTGTGAACGTGCAGAACCCCATGTAGTTCACCTGTCTCTGTATTGATACTGGCCACTGTGTGGACGTGACAGAACCCCATGTAGTTCACCTGTCTCTGTATTGATACTGGCCACTGTGTGGACGTGACAGAACCCCATGTAGTTCACCTGTCTCTGTATTGATACCGGCCGCTGTGTGGATGTGACAGAACCCCATGTAGTTCACCTGTCTCTGTATTGATACTGGCCGATGTGTGGACGTGACAGAACCCCATGTAGTTCACCTGTCTCTGTATTGATACTGGCCGCTGTGTGGACGTGACAGAACCCCATGTAGTTCACCTGTCTCTGTATTGATACTGGCCTCTGTGTGGACATGACTGAACCCCATGTAGTTCACCTGTCTCTGTATTGATACTGGCCACTGTGTGGACGTGACTGAACCCCATGTAGTTCACCTGTCTCTGTATTGATAATGGCCACTGTGTGGACGTGACAGAACCCCATGTAGTTCACCTGTCTCTGTATTGATACTGGCCACTGTGTGGACATGACTGAACCCCATGTAGTTCACCTGTCTCTGTATTGATACTGGCCCCTGTGTGGACGTGACAGAACCCCATGTTGTTCACCTGTCTCTGTATTGATACTGGCCACTGTGTGGACGTGACAGAACCCCATGTAGTTCACCTGTCTCTGTATTGATACTGGCCACTGTGTGGACGTGACAGAACCCCATGTAGTTCACCTGTCTCTGTATTGATACTGGCCACTGTGTGGACGTGACAGAACCCCATGTAGTTCACCTGTCTCTGTATTGATACTGGCCACTGTGTCTCTGTATTGATACTGGCCGCTGTGTGGACTTGCAGAACCCCATGTAGTTCACCTGTCTCTGTATTGATACTGGCAACTGTGTGGACGTGCAGAACCCCATGTAGTTCACCTGTCTCTGTATTGATACTGGCAACTGTGTGGACGTGACAGAACCCCATGTAGTTCACCTGTCTCTGTATTGATACTGGCCACTGTGTGGACGTGACAGAACCCCATGTAGTTCACCTGTCTCTGTATTGATACTGGCCGCTGTGTGGACGTGACAGAACCCCATGTAGTTCACCTGTCTCTGTATTGATACTGGCCGCTGTGTGTACGTGACAGAACCCCATGTAGGTCACCTGTCTCTGTATTGATACTGGCCGCTGTGGACGTGACAGAACCCCATGTAGGTCACCTGTCTCTGTATTGATACTGGCCGCTGTGGACGTGACAGAACCCCATGTAGTTCACCTGTCTCTGTATTGATACTGGCCACTGTGTGGACGTGACAGAACCCCATGTAGTTCACCTGTCTCTGTATTGATACTGACCGCTGTGTGGACGTGACAGAACCCCATGTAGTTCACCTGTCTCTGTATTGATACTGGCCGATGTGTGGACGTGACAGAACCCCATGTTGTTTCCCTGTCTCTGTATTGATACTGGCCACTGTGTGGACGTGACAGAACCCCATGTAGTTCACCTGTCTCTGTATTGGTGCTGGCCACTGTGTGGACGTGACAGAACCCCATGTAGTTCACCTGTCTCTGTATTGATACTGGCCACTGTGTGGACGTGACAGAACCCCATGTAGTTCACCTGTCTCTGTATTGATACTTGCCACTGTGTGGATGTGACAGAACCCCATGTAGTTCACCTGTCTCTGTATTGATACTTGCCACTGTGTGGACGTGACAGAACCCCATGTAGTTCACCTGTCTCTGTATTGATACTGGCCACTGTGTGGATGTGACAGAACCCCATGTAGTTCACCTGTCTCTGTATTGATACTGGCCACTGTGTGGATGTGACAGAACCCCATGTAGTTCACCTGTCTCTGTATTGAAACTGGCCACTGTGTCTCTGTATTGATACTGGCCACTGTGTGGACGTGACAGAACCCCATGTAGTTCACCTGTCTCTGTATTGATACTGGCCACTGTGTGGACGTGACTGAACCCCATGTAGTTCACCTGTCTCTGTATTGATACTGGCCGCTATGTGGATGTGACTGAACCCCATGTAGTTCACCTGTCTCTGTATTGATACTGGCCGCTGTGTGGACGTGACAGAACTCCATGTAGTTCACCTGTCTCTGTATTGATACTGGCCGCTGTGTGGACGTGACAGAACCCCATGTAGTTCACCTGTCTCTGTGTTGATACTGGCCACTGTGTGGACGTGACAGAACCCCATGTAGTTCACCTGTCTCTGTATTGATACTGGCCGCTGTGTGGACGTGACTGAACCCCATGTAGTTCACCTGTCTCTGTATTGATACTGGCCACTGTGTGGACGTTAAAGAACCCCATGTAGTTCACCTGTCTCTGTATTGATACTGGCCACTGTGTCTCTGTATTGATACTGGCCGCTGTGTGGACGTGCAGAACCCCATGTAGTTCACCTGTCTCTGTATTGATACTGGCAACTGTGTGGACGTGCAGAACCCCATGTAGTTCACCTGTCTCTGTATTGATACTGGCAACTGTGTGGACGTGACAGAACCCCATGTAGTTCACCTGTCTCTGTATTGATACTGGCCACTGTGTGGACGTGACAGAACCCCATGTAGTTCACCTGTCTCTGTATTGATACTGGCCACTGTGTGGACGTGACAGAACCCCATGTAGTTCACCTGTCTCTGTATTGATACTTGCCACTGTGTGGATGTGACAGAACCCCATGTAGTTCACCTGTCTCTGTATTGATACTTGCCACTGTGTGGACGTGACAGAACCCCATGTAGTTCACCTGTCTCTGTATTGATACTGGCCACTGTGTGGATGTGACAGAACCCCATGTAGTTCACCTGTCTCTGTATTGATACTGGCCACTGTGTGGATGTGACAGAACCCCATGTAGTTCACCTGTCTCTGTATTGAAACTGGCCACTGTGTCTCTGTATTGATACTGGCCACTGTGTGGACGTGACAGAACCCCATGTAGTTCACCTGTCTCTGTATTGATACTGGCCACTGTGTGGACGTGACTGAACCCCATGTAGTTCACCTGTCTCTGTATTGATACTGGCCGCTATGTGGATGTGACTGAACCCCATGTAGTTCACCTGTCTCTGTATTGATACTGGCCGCTGTGTGGACGTGACAGAACTCCATGTAGTTCACCTGTCTCTGTATTGATACTGGCCGCTGTGTGGACGTGACAGAACCCCATGTAGTTCACCTGTCTCTGTGTTGATACTGGCCACTGTGTGGACGTGACAGAACCCCATGTAGTTCACCTGTCTCTGTATTGATACTGGCCACTGTGTGGACGTTAAAGAACCCCATGTAGTTCACCTGTCTCTGTATTGATACTGGCCACTGTGTCTCTGTATTGATACTGGCCGCTGTGTGGACGTGCAGAACCCCATGTAGTTCACCTGTCTCTGTATTGATACTGGCCACTGTGTCTCTGTATTGATACTGGCCGCTGTGTGAACGTGCAGAACCCCATGTAGTTCACCTGTCTCTGTATTGATACTGGCCACTGTGTGGACGTGACAGAACCCCATGTAGTTCACCTGTCTCTGTATTGATACTGGCCACTGTGTGGACGTGACAGAACCCCATGTAGTTCACCTGTCTCTGTATTGATACTGGCCGCTGTGTGGACATGACAGAACCCCATGTAGTTCACCTGTCTCTGTATTGATACTGGCCGCTGTGTGGACGTGACTGAACCCCATGTAGTTCACCTGTCTCTGTATTGATACTGGCCGCTGTGTGGACGTGCAGAACCCCATGTAGTTCACCTGTCTCTGTATTGATACTGGCAACTATGTGGACGTGCAGAACCCCATGTACTTCACCTGTCTCTGTATTGATACTGGCAACTGTGTGGACGTGACAGAACCCCATGTAGTTCACCTGTCTCTGTATTGATACTGGCCACTGTGTGGACGTGACAAAACCCCATGTAGTTCACCTGTCTCTGTATTGATACTGGCCGCTGTGTGGACGTGCAGAACCCCATGTAGTTCACCTGTCTCTGTATTGATACTGGCCACTGTGTGGACGTGACAGAACCCCATGTAGTTTACCTGTCTCTGTATTGATACTGGCCACTGTGTGGACGTGACAGAACCCCATGTAGTTCACCTGTCTCTGTATTGATACTGGCCGCTGTGTGGACGTGACAGAACCCCATGTAGTTCACCTGTCTCTGTTTTGATACTGGCCACTGTGTGGACGTGACAGAACCCCATGTAGTTCACCTGTCTCTGTATTGATACTGGCCGCTGTGTGGACGTGACTGAACCCCATGTAGTTCACCTGTCTCTGTATTGATACTGGCCACTGTGTGGACGTTAAAGAACCCCATGTAGTTCACCTGTCTCTGTATTGATACTGGCCACTGTGTCTCTGTATTGATTCTGGCCGCTGTGTTGACGTGCAGAACCCCATGTAGTTCACCTGTCTCTGTATTGATACTGGCAACTGTGTGGATGTGCAGAACCCCATGTAGTTCACCTGTCTCTGTATTGATACTGGCAACTGTGTGGACGTGACAGAACCCCATGTAGTTCACCTGTCTCTGTATTGATACTGGCCACTGTGTGGACGTGACAGAACCCCATGTAGTTCACCTGTCTCTGTATTGATACTGCCCGCTGTGTGGACGTGACAGAACCCCATGTAGTTCACCTGTCTCTGTATTGATACTGGCCGCTGTGTGGACGTGACAGAACCCCATGTAGTTCACCTGTCTGTATTGATACTGGCCACTGTGTGGACGTGACAGAACCCCATGTAGTTCACCTGTCTCTGTATTGATACTGGCCGCTGAGTGGACGTGACTGAACCCCATGTAGTTCACCTGTCTCTGTATTGATACTGGCCACTGTGTGGACGTGACAGAACCCCATGTAGTTCACCTGTCTCTGTATTGATACTGGCCACTGTGTGGACGTGACAGAACCCCATGTAGTTCACCTGTCTCTGTATTGATACTGGCCACTGTGTGGACGTGACAGAACCCCATGTAGTTCACCTGTCTCTGTATTGATACTGGCCGCTGTGTGAACGTGCAGAACCCCATGTAGTTCACCTGTCTCTGTATTGATACTGGCCACTGTGTGGACGTGACAGAACCCCATGTAGTTCACCTGTCTCTGTATTGATACTGGCCACTGTGTGGACGTGACAGAACCCCATGTAGTTCACCTGTCTCTGTATTGATACCGGCCGCTGTGTGGACGTGACAGAACCCCATGTAGTTACCTGTCTCTGTATTGATACTGGCCGCTGTGTGGACGTGACAGAACCCCATGTATTTCACCTGTCTCTGTATTGATACTGGCCGCTGTGTGGACATGACTGAACCCCATGTAGTTCACCTGTCTCTGTATTGATACTGGCCACTGTGTGGACGTGACAGAACCCCATGTAGTTCACCTGTCTCTGTATTGATACTGTCCACTGTGTGGACGTGACAGAACCCCATGTAGTTCACCTGTCTCTGTATTGATACTGACCGCTGTGTGGACGTGACAGAACCCCATGTAGTTCACCTGTCTCTGTATTGATACTGGCCGATGTGTGGACGTGACAGAACCCCATGTAGTTCACCTGTCTCTGTATTGATACTGGCCGCTGTGTGGACGTGACAGAACCCCATGTAGTTCACCTGTCTCTGTATTGATACTGGCCTCTGTGTGGACGTGACTGAACCCCATGTAGTTCACCTGTCTCTGTATTGATACTGGCCACTGTGTGGACGTGACTGAACCCCATGTAGTTCACCTGTCTCTGTATTGATACTGGCCACTGTGTGGACGTGACAGAACCCCATGTAGTTCACCTGTCTCTGTATTGATACTGGCCACTGTGTGGACATGACTGAACCCCATGTAGTTCACCTGTCTCTGTATTGATACTGGCCCCTGTGTGGACGTGACAGAACCCCATGTTGTTCACCTGTCTCTGTATTGATACTGGCCACTGTGTGGACGTGACAGAACCCCATGTAGTTCACCTGTCTCTGTATTGATACTGGCCACTGTGTGGACTTGACAGAACCCCATGTAGTTCACCTGTCTCTGTATTGATACTGGCCACTGTGTGGACGTGACAGAACCCCATGTAGTTCACCTGTCTCTGTATTGATACTGGCCACTGTGTCTCTGTATTGATACTGGCCGCTGTGTGGACTTGCAGAACCCCATGTAGTTCACCTGTCTCTGTATTGATACTGGCAACTGTGTGGACGTGCAGAACCCCATGTAGTTCACCTGTCTCTGTATTGATACTGGCAACTGTGTGGACGTGACAGAACCCCATGTAGTTCACCTGTCTCTGTATTGATACTGGCCACTGTGTGGACGTGACAGAACCCCATGTAGTTCACCTGTCTCTGTATTGATACTGGCCGCTGTGTGGACGTGACAGAACCCCATGTAGTTCACCTGTCTCTGTATTGATACTGGCCGCTGTGTGTACGTGACAGAACCCCATGTAGGTCACCTGTCTCTGTATTGATACTGGCCGCTGTGGACGTGACAGAACCCCATGTAGTTCACCTGTCTCTGTATTGATACTGGCCACTGTGTGGACGTGACAGAACCCCATGTAGTTCACCTGTCTCTGTATTGATACTGACCGCTGTGTGGACGTGACAGAACCCCATGTAGTTCTCCTGTCTCTGTATTGATACTGGCCGATGTGTGGACGTGACAGAACCCCATGTTGTTTCCCTGTCTCTGTATTGATACTGGCCACTGTGTGGACGTGACAGAACCCCATGTAGTTCACCTGTCTCTGTATTGATACTGGCCGCTGTGTGGACGTGACAGAACCCCATGTAGTTCACCTGTCTCTGTATTGATACTGGCAACTGTGTGGATGTGACAGAACCCCATGTAGTTCACCTGTCTCTGTATTGATACTGGCCACTGTGTGGACGTGACAGAACCCCATGTAGTTCACCTGTCTCTGTATTGATACTGGCCGCTGTGTGGACGTGACAGAACCCCATGTAGTTCACCTGTCTCTGTATTGGTGCTGGCCACTGTGTGGACGTGACAGAACCCCATGTAGTTCACCTGTCTCTGTATTGATACTGGCCACTGTGTGGACGTGACAGAACCCCATGTAGTTCACCTGTCTCTGTATTGATACTTGCCACTGTGTGGATGTGACAGAACCCCATGTAGTTCACCTGTCTCTGTATTGATACTTGCCACTGTGTGGACGTGACAGAACCCCATGTAGTTCACCTGTCTCTGTATTGATACTGGCCACTGTGTGGATGTGACAGAACCCCATGTAGTTCACCTGTCTCTGTATTGATACTGGCCACTGTGTGGATGTGACAGAACCCCATGTAGTTCACCTGTCTCTGTATTGAAACTGGCCACTGTGTCTCTGTATTGATACTGGCCACTGTGTGGACGTGACAGAACCCCATGTAGTTCACCTGTCTCTGTATTGATACTGGCCACTGTGTGGACGTGACAAAACCCCATGTAGTTCACCTGTCTCTGTATTGATACTGGCCGCTGTGTGGACGTGCAGAACCCCATGTAGTTCACCTGTCTCTGTATTGATACTGGCCACTGTGTGGACGTGACAGAACCCCATGTAGTTTACCTGTCTCTGTATTGATACTGGCCACTGTGTGGACGTGACAGAACCCCATGTAGTTCACCTCTCTCTGTATTGATACTGGCCGCTGTGTGGACGTGACAGAACCCCATGTAGTTCACCTGTCTCTGTTTTGATACTGGCCACTGTGTGGACGTGACAGAACCCCATGTAGTTCACCTGTCTCTGTATTGATACTGGCCGCTGTGTGGACGTGACTGAACCCCATGTAGTTCACCTGTCTCTGTATTGATACTGGCCACTGTGTGGACGTTAAAGAACACCATGTAGTTCACCTGTCTCTGTATTGATACTGGCCACTGTGTCTCTGTATTGATACTGGCCGCTGTGTTGACGTGCAGAACCCCATGTAGTTCACCTGTCTCTGTATTGATACTGGCAACTGTGTGGATGTGCAGAACCCCATGTAGTTCACCTGTCTCTGTATTGATACTGGCAACTGTGTGGACGTGACAGAACCCCATGTAGTTCACCTGTCTCTGTATTGATACTGGCCACTGTGTGGACGTGACAGAACCCCATGTAGTTCACCTGTCTCTGTATTGATACTGCCCGCTGTGTGGACGTGACAGAACCCCATGTAGTTCACCTGTCTCTGTATTGATACTGGCCGTTGTGTGGACGTGACAGAACCCCATGTAGTTCACCTGTCTGTATTGATACTGGCCACTGTGTGGACGTGACAGAACCCCATGTAGTTCACCTGTCTCTGTATTGATACTGGCCGCTGAGTGGACGTGACTGAACCCCATGTAGTTCACCTGTCTCTGTATTGATACTTGCCACTGTGTGGATGTGACAGAACCCCATGTAGTTCACCTGTCTCTGTATTGATACTTGCCACTGTGTGGACGTGACAGAACCCCATGTAGTTCACCTGTCTCTGTATTGATACTGGCCACTGTGTGGATGTGACAGAACCCCATGTAGTTCACCTGTCTCTGTATTGATACTGGCCACTGTGTGGATGTGACAGAACCCCATGTAGTTCACCTGTCTCTGTATTGAAACTGGCCACTGTGTCTCTGTATTGATACTGGCCACTGTGTGGACGTGACAGAACCCCATGTAGTTCACCTGTCTCTGTATTGATACTGGCCACTGTGTGGACGTGACAAAACCCCATGTAGTTCACCTGTCTCTGTATTGATACTGGCCGCTGTGTGGACGTGCAGAACCCCATGTAGTTCACCTGTCTCTGTATTGATACTGGCCACTGTGTGGACGTGACAGAACCCCATGTAGTTTACCTGTCTCTGTATTGATACTGGCCACTGTGTGGACGTGACAGAACCCCATGTAGTTCACCTGTCTCTGTATTGATACTGGCCGCTGTGTGGACGTGACAGAACCCCATGTAGTTCACCTGTCTCTGTTTTGATACTGGCCACTGTGTGGACGTGACAGAACCCCATGTAGTTCACCTGTCTCTGTATTGATACTGGCCGCTGTGTGGACGTGACTGAACCCCATGTAGTTCACCTGTCTCTGTATTGATACTGGCCACTGTGTGGACGTTAAAGAACCCCATGTAGTTCACCTGTCTCTGTATTGATACTGGCCACTGTGTCTCTGTATTGATACTGGCCGCTGTGTTGACGTGCAGAACCCCATGTAGTTCACCTGTCTCTGTATTGATACTGGCAACTGTGTGGATGTGCAGAACCCCATGTAGTTCACCTGTCTCTGTATTGATACTGGCAACTGTGTGGACGTGACAGAACCCCATGTAGTTCACCTGTCTCTGTATTGATACTGGCCACTGTGTGGACGTGACAGAACCCCATGTAGTTCACCTGTCTCTGTATTGATACTGCCCGCTGTGTGGACGTGACAGAACCCCATGTAGTTCACCTGTCTCTGTATTGATACTGGCCGCTGTGTGGACGTGACAGAACCCCATGTAGTTCACCTGTCTGTATTGATACTGGCCACTGTGTGGACGTGACAGAACCCCATGTAGTTCACCTGTCTCTGTATTGATACTGGCCGCTGAGTGGACGTGACTGAACCCCATGTAGTTCACCTGTCTCTGTATTGATACTGGCCACTGTGTGGACGTGACAGAACCCCATGTAGTTCACCTGTCTCTGTATTGATACTGGCCACTGTGTGGACGTGACAGAACCCCATGTAGTTCACCTGTCTCTGTATTGATACTGGCCACTGTGTGGACGTGACAGAACCCCATGTAGTTCACCTGTCTCTGTATTGATACTGGCCGCTGTGTGAACGTGCAGAACCCCATGTAGTTCACCTGTCTCTGTATTGATACTGGCCACTGTGTGGACGTGACAGAACCCCATGTAGTTCACCTGTCTCTGTATTGATACTGGCCACTGTGTGGACGTGACAGAACCCCATGTAGTTCACCTGTCTCTGTATTGATACCGGCCGCTGTGTGGATGTGACAGAACCCCATGTAGTTCACCTGTCTCTGTATTGATACTGGCCACTGTGTGGACATGACTGAACCCCATGTAGTTCACCTGTCTCTGTATTGATACTGGCCCCTGTGTGGACGTGACAGAACCCCATGTTGTTCACCTGTCTCTGTATTGATACTGGCCACTGTGTGGACGTGACAGAACCCCATGTAGTTCACCTGTCTCTGTATTGATACTGGCCACTGTGTGGACGTGACAGAACCCCATGTAGTTCACCTGTCTCTGTATTGATACTGGCCACTGTGTGGACGTGACAGAACCCCATGTAGTTCACCTGTCTCTGTATTGATACTGGCCACTGTGTCTCTGTATTGATACTGGCCGCTGTGTGGACTTGCAGAACCCCATGTAGTTCACCTGTCTCTGTATTGATACTGGCAACTGTGTGGACGTGCAGAACCCCATGTAGTTCACCTGTCTCTGTATTGATACTGGCAACTGTGTGGACGTGACAGAACCCCATGTAGTTCACCTGTCTCTGTATTGATACTGGCCACTGTGTGGACGTGACAGAACCCCATGTAGTTCACCTGTCTCTGTATTGATACTGGCCGCTGTGTGGACGTGACAGAACCCCATGTAGTTCACCTGTCTCTGTATTGATACTGGCCGCTGTGTGTACGTGACAGAACCCCATGTAGGTCACCTGTCTCTGTATTGATACTGGCCGCTGTGGACGTGACAGAACCCCATGTAGTTCACCTGTCTCTGTATTGATACTGGCCACTGTGTGGACGTGACAGAACCCCATGTAGTTCACCTGTCTCTGTATTGATACTGACCGCTGTGTGGACGTGACAGAACCCCATGTAGTTCACCTGTCTCTGTATTGATACTGGCCGATGTGTGGACGTGACAGAACCCCATGTTGTTTCCCTGTCTCTGTATTGATACTGGCCACTGTGTGGACGTGACAGAACCCCATGTAGTTCACCTGTCTCTGTATTGATACTGGCCGCTGTGTGGACGTGACAGAACCCCATGTAGTTCACCTGTCTCTGTATTGATACTGGCAACTGTGTGGATGTGACAGAACCCCATGTAGTTCACCTGTCTCTGTATTGATACTGGCCACTGTGTGGACGTGACAGAACCCCATGTAGTTCACCTGTCTCTGTATTGATACTGGCCGCTGTGTGGACGTGACAGAACCCCATGTAGTTCACCTGTCTCTGTATTGGTGCTGGCCACTGTGTGGACGTGACAGAACCCCATGTAGTTCACCTGTCTCTGTATTGATACTGGCCACTGTGTGGACGTGACAGAACCCCATGTAGTTCACCTGTCTCTGTATTGATACTTGCCACTGTGTGGATGTGACAGAACCCCATGTAGTTCACCTGTCTCTGTATTGATACTTGCCACTGTGTGGACGTGACAGAACCCCATGTAGTTCACCTGTCTCTGTATTGATACTGGCCACTGTGTGGATGTGACAGAACCCCATGTAGTTCACCTGTCTCTGTATTGATACTGGCCACTGTGTGGATGTGACAGAACCCCATGTAGTTCACCTGTCTCTGTATTGAAACTGGCCACTGTGTCTCTGTATTGATACTGGCCACTGTGTGGACGTGACAGAACCCCATGTAGTTCACCTGTCTCTGTATTGATACTGGCCAATGTGTGGACGTGACTGAACCCCATGTAGTTCACCTGTCTCTGTATTGATACTGGCCGCTATGTGGATGTGACTGAACCCCATGTAGTTCACCTGTCTCTGTATTGATACTGGCCGCTGTGTGGACGTGACAGAACTCCATGTAGTTCACCTGTCTCTGTATTGATACTGGCCGCTGTGTGGACGTGACAGAACCCCATGTAGTTCACCTGTCTCTGTGTTGATACTGGCCACTGTGTGGACGTGACAGAACCCCATGTAGTTCACCTGTCTCTGTATTGATACTGGCCGCTGTGTGGACGTGACTGAACCCCATGTAGTTCACCTGTCTCTGTATTGATACTGGCCACTGTGTGGACGTTAAAGAACCCCATGTAGTTCACCTGTCTCTGTATTGATACTGGCCACTGTGTCTCTGTATTGATACTGGCCGCTGTGTGGACGTGCAGAACCCCATGTAGTTCACCTGTCTCTGTATTGATACTGGCAACTGTGTGGACGTGCAGAACCCCATGTAGTTCACCTGTCTCTGTATTGATACTGGCAACTGTGTGGACGTGACAGAACCCCATGTAGTTCACCTGTCTCTGTATTGATACTGGCCACTGTGTGGACGTGACAGAACCCCATGTAGTTCACCTGTCTCTGTATTGATACTGCCCGCTGTGTGGACGTGACAGAACCCCATGTAGTTCACCTGTCTCTGTATTGATACTGGCCACTGTGTGGACGTGACAGAACCCCATGTAGTTCACCTGTCTCTGTATTGATACTGGCCACTGTGTGGACGTGACAGAACCCCATGTAGTTCACGTGTCTCTGTATTGATACTGGCCACTGTGTCTCTGTATTGATACTGGCCGCTGTGTGAACGTGCAGAACCCCATGTAGTTCACCTGTCTCTGTATTGATACTGGCCACTGTGTGGACGTGACAGAACCCCATGTAGTTCACCTGTCTCTGTATTGATACTGGCCACTGTGTGGACGTGACAGAACCCCATGTAGTTCACCTGTCTCTGTATTGATACTGGCCGCTGTGTGGACATGACAGAACCCCATGTAGTTCACCTGTCTCTGTATTGATACTGGCCGCTGTGTGGACGTGACTGAACCCCATGTAGTTCACCTGTCTCTGTATTGATACTGGCCGCTGTGTGGACGTGCAGAACCCCATGTAGTTCACCTGTCTCTGTATTGATGCTGGCAACTATGTGGACGTGCAGAACCCCATGTACTTCACCTGTCTCTGTATTGATACTGGCAACTGTGTGGACGTGACAGAACCCCATGTAGTTCACCTGTCTCTGTATTGATACTGGCCACTGTGTGGACGTGACAAAACCCCATGTAGTTCACCTGTCTCTGTATTGATACTGGCCGCTGTGTGGACGTGCAGAACCCCATGTAGTTCACCTGTCTCTGTATTGATACTGGCCACTGTGTGGACGTGACAGAACCCCATGTAGTTTACCTGTCTCTGTATTGATACTGCCCGCTGTGTGGACGTGACAGAACCCCATGTAGTTCACCTGTCTCTGTATTGATACTGGCCACTGTGTGGACGTGACAGAACCCCATGTAGTTCACCTGTCTCTGTATTGATACTGGCCACTGTGTGGACGTGACAGAACCCCATGTAGTTCACGTGTCTCTGTATTGATACTGGCCACTGTGTCTCTGTATTGATACTGGCCGCTGTGTGAACGTGCAGAACCCCATGTAGTTCACCTGTCTCTGTATTGATACTGGCCACTGTGTGGACGTGACAGAACCCCATGTAGTTCACCTGTCTCTGTATTGATACTGGCCACTGTGTGGACGTGACAGAACCCCATGTAGTTCACCTGTCTCTGTATTGATACTGGCCGCTGTGTGGACATGACAGAACCCCATGTAGTTCACCTGTCTCTGTATTGATACTGGCCGCTGTGTGGACGTGACTGAACCCCATGTAGTTCACCTGTCTCTGTATTGATACTGGCCGCTGTGTGGACGTGCAGAACCCCATGTAGTTCACCTGTCTCTGTATTGATGCTGGCAACTATGTGGACGTGCAGAACCCCATGTACTTCACCTGTCTCTGTATTGATACTGGCAACTGTGTGGACGTGACAGAACCCCATGTAGTTCACCTGTCTCTGTATTGATACTGGCCACTGTGTGGACGTGACAAAACCCCATGTAGTTCACCTGTCTCTGTATTGATACTGGCCGCTGTGTGGACGTGCAGAACCCCATGTAGTTCACCTGTCTCTGTATTGATACTGGCCACTGTGTGGACGTGACAGAACCCCATGTAGTTTACCTGTCTCTGTATTGATACTGGCCACTGTGTGGACGTGACAGAACCCCATGTAGTTCACCTGTCTCTGTATTGATACTGGCCGCTGTGTGGACGTGACAGAACCCCATGTAGTTCACCTGTCTCTGTTTTGATACTGGCCACTGTGTGGACGTGACAGAACCCCATGTAGTTCACCTGTCTCTGTATTGATACTGGCCGCTGTGTGGACGTGACTGAACCCCATGTAGTTCACCTGTCTCTGTATTGATACTGGCCACTGTGTGGACGTTAAAGAACCCCATGTAGTTCACCTGTCTCTGTATTGATACTGGCCACTGTGTCTCTGTATTGATTCTGGCCGCTGTGTTGACGTGCAGAACCCCATGTAGTTCACCTGTCTCTGTATTGATACTGGCAACTGTGTGGATGTGCAGAACCCCATGTAGTTCACCTGTCTCTGTATTGATACTGGCAACTGTGTGGACGTGACAGAACCCCATGTAGTTCACCTGTCTCTGTATTGATACTGGCCACTGTGTGGACGTGACAGAACCCCATGTAGTTCACCTGTCTCTGTATTGATACTGCCCGCTGTGTGGACGTGACAGAACCCCATGTAGTTCACCTGTCTCTGTATTGATACTGGCCGCTGTGTGGACGTGACAGAACCCCATGTAGTTCACCTGTCTGTATTGATACTGGCCACTGTGTGGACGTGACAGAACCCCATGTAGTTCACCTGTCTCTGTATTGATACTGGCCGCTGAGTGGACGTGACTGAACCCCATGTAGTTCACCTGTCTCTGTATTGATACTGGCCACTGTGTGGACGTGACAGAACCCCATGTAGTTCACCTGTCTCTGTATTGATACTGGCCACTGTGTGGACGTGACAGAACCCCATGTAGTTCACCTGTCTCTGTATTGATACTGGCCACTGTGTGGACGTGACAGAACCCCATGTAGTTCACCTGTCTCTGTATTGATACTGGCCGCTGTGTGAACGTGCAGAACCCCATGTAGTTCACCTGTCTCTGTATTGATACTGGCCACTGTGTGGACGTGACAGAACCCCATGTAGTTCACCTGTCTCTGTATTGATACTGGCCACTGTGTGGACGTGACAGAACCCCATGTAGTTCACCTGTCTCTGTATTGATACCGGCCGCTGTGTGGACGTGACAGAACCCCATGTAGTTACCTGTCTCTGTATTGATACTGGCCGCTGTGTGGACGTGACAGAACCCCATGTATTTCACCTGTCTCTGTATTGATACTGGCCGCTGTGTGGACATGACTGAACCCCATGTAGTTCACCTGTCTCTGTATTGATACTGGCCACTGTGTGGACGTGACAGAACCCCATGTAGTTCACCTGTCTCTGTATTGATACTGTCCACTGTGTGGACGTGACAGAACCCCATGTAGTTCACCTGTCTCTGTATTGATACTGACCGCTGTGTGGACGTGACAGAACCCCATGTAGTTCACCTGTCTCTGTATTGATACTGGCCGATGTGTGGACGTGACAGAACCCCATGTAGTTCACCTGTCTCTGTATTGATACTGGCCGCTGTGTGGACGTGACAGAACCCCATGTAGTTCACCTGTCTCTGTATTGATACTGGCCTCTGTGTGGACATGACTGAACCCCATGTAGTTCACCTGTCTCTGTATTGATACTGGCCACTGTGTGGACGTGACTGAACCCCATGTAGTTCACCTGTCTCTGTATTGATACTGGCCACTGTGTGGACGTGACAGAACCCCATGTAGTTCACCTGTCTCTGTATTGATACTGGCCACTGTGTGGACATGACTGAACCCCATGTAGTTCACCTGTCTCTGTATTGATACTGGCCCCTGTGTGGACGTGACAGAACCCCATGTTGTTCACCTGTCTCTGTATTGATACTGGCCACTGTGTGGACGTGACAGAACCCCATGTAGTTCACCTGTCTCTGTATTGATACTGGCCACTGTGTGGACGTGACAGAACCCCATGTAGTTCACCTGTCTCTGTATTGATACTGGCCACTGTGTGGACGTGACAGAACCCCATGTAGTTCACCTGTCTCTGTATTGATACTGGCCACTGTGTCTCTGTATTGATACTGGCCGCTGTGTGGACTTGCAGAACCCCATGTAGTTCACCTGTCTCTGTATTGATACTGGCAACTGTGTGGACGTGCAGAACCCCATGTAGTTCACCTGTCTCTGTATTGATACTGGCAACTGTGTGGACGTGACAGAACCCCATGTAGTTCACCTGTCTCTGTATTGATACTGGCCACTGTGTGGACGTGACAGAACCCCATGTAGTTCACCTGTCTCTGTATTGATACTGGCCGCTGTGTGGACGTGACAGAACCCCATGTAGTTCACCTGTCTCTGTATTGATACTGGCCGCTGTGTGTACGTGACAGAACCCCATGTAGGTCACCTGTCTCTGTATTGATACTGGCCGCTGTGGACGTGACAGAACCCCATGTAGTTCACCTGTCTCTGTATTGATACTGGCCACTGTGTGGACGTGACAGAACCCCATGTAGTTCACCTGTCTCTGTATTGATACTGACCGCTGTGTGGACGTGACAGAACCCCATGTAGTTCACCTGTCTCTGTATTGATACTGGCCGATGTGTGGACGTGACAGAACCCCATGTTGTTTCCCTGTCTCTGTATTGATACTGGCCACTGTGTGGACGTGACAGAACCCCATGTAGTTCACCTGTCTCTGTATTGATACTGGCTGCTGTGTGGACGTGACAGAACCCCATGTAGTTCACCTGTCTCTGTATTGATACTGGCAACTGTGTGGATGTGACAGAACCCCATGTAGTTCACCTGTCTCTGTATTGATACTGGCCACTGTGTGGACGTGACAGAACCCCATGTAGTTCACCTGTCTCTGTATTGATACTGGCCGCTGTGTGGACGTGACAGAACCCCATGTAGTTCACCTGTCTCTGTATTGGTGCTGGCCACTGTGTGGACGTGACAGAACCCCATGTAGTTCACCTGTCTCTGTATTGATACTGGCCACTGTGTGGACGTGACAGAACCCCATGTAGTTCACCTGTCTCTGTATTGATACTTGCCACTGTGTGGATGTGACAGAACCCCATGTAGTTCACCTGTCTCTGTATTGATACTTGCCACTGTGTGGACGTGACAGAACCCCATGTAGTTCACCTGTCTCTGTATTGATACTGGCCACTGTGTGGATGTGACAGAACCCCATGTAGTTCACCTGTCTCTGTATTGATACTGGCCACTGTGTGGATGTGACAGAACCCCATGTAGTTCACCTGTCTCTGTATTGAAACTGGCCACTGTGTCTCTGTATTGATACTGGCCACTGTGTGGACGTGACAGAACCCCATGTAGTTCACCTGTCTCTGTATTGATACTGGCCACTGTGTGGACGTGACTGAACCCCATGTAGTTCACCTGTCTCTGTATTGATACTGGCCGCTATGTGGATGTGACTGAACCCCATGTAGTTCACCTGTCTCTGTATTGATACTGGCCGCTGTGTGGACGTGACAGAACTCCATGTAGTTCACCTGTCTCTGTATTGATACTGGCCGCTGTGTGGACGTGACAGAACCCCATGTAGTTCACCTGTCTCTGTATTGATACTGGCCACTGTGTGGACGTGACAGAACCCCATGTAGTTCACCTGTCTCTGTATTGATACTGGCCACTGTGTCTCTGTATTGATACTGGCCACTGTGTGGGCGTGACAGAACCCCATGTAGTTCACCTGTCTCTGTATTGATACTGACCACTGTGTCTCTGTATTGATACTGGCCACTGTGTGGACGTGACAGAACCCCATGTAGTTCACCTGTCTCTGTGTTGATACTGGCCGCTGTGTGGACGTGACAGAACCCCATGTAGTTCACCTGTCTCTGTATTTATACTGGCCACTGTGTGGACATGACTGAACCCCATGTAGTTCACCTGTCTCTGTATTGATACTGGCCGCTGTGTGGACGTGACTGAACCCCATGTAGTTCACCTGTCTCTGTATTGATACTTGCCACTGTGTGGACGTGACAGAACCCCATGTAGTTCACCTGTCTCTGTATTGATACTGGCCGCTGTGTGGACGTGACAGAACCCCATGTAGTTCACCTGTCTCTGTATTGATACTTGCCACTGTGTGGACGTGACAGAACCCCATGTAGTTCACCTGTCTCTGTATTGATACTTGCCGCTGTGTGGACGTGACAGAACCCCATGTAGTTCACCTGTCTCTGTATTGATACTGGCCACTGTGTGGACGTGACAGAACCCCATGTAGTTCACCTGTCTCTGTATTGATACTGGCTGCTGTGTGGACGTGACAGAACCCCATGTAGTTCACCTGTCTCTGTATTGATACTGGCCGCTGTGTGGACGTGACTGAACCCCATGTAATTCACCTGTCTCTGTATTGATACTGGCCGCTGTGTGGACGTGACAGAACCCCATGTAGTTCACCTGTCTCTGTATTGATACTGGCCACTGTGTCTCTGTATTGATACTGGCCGCTGTGTGGACGTGCAGAACCCCATGTAGTTCACCTGTCTCTGTATTGATACTGGCCACTGTGTGGACGTGACAGAACCCCATGTAGTTTACCTGTCTCTGTATTGATACTGGCCACTGTGTGGACGTGACAGAACCCCATGTAGTTCACCTGTCTCTGTATTGATACTGGCCGCTGTGTGGACGTGACAGAACCCCATGTAGTTCACCTGTCTCTGTATTGATACTGGCCACTGTGTGGACGTGACAGAACCCCATGTAGTTCACCTGTCTCTCTATTGATACTGGCCACTGTGTGGACGTGACAGAACCCCATGTAGTTCACCTGTCTCTGTATTGATACTGGCCGCTGTGTGGACGTGACAGAACCCCATGTAGTTCACCTGTCTCTGTATTGATACTGGCTGCTGTGTGGACGTGACAGAACCCCATGTAGTTCACCTGTCTCTGTATTGATACTGGCCGCTGTGTGGACATGACAGAACCCCATGTAGTTCACCTGTCTCTGTATTGATACTGGCCACTGTGTGGACGTGACAGAACCCCATGTAGTTCACCTGTCTCTGTATTGATACTTGCCACTGTGTTGACGTGACAGAACCCCATGTAGTTCACCTGTCTCTGTATTGATACTTGCCACTGTGTGGACGTGACAGAACCCCATGTAGTTCACCTGTCTCTGTATTGATACTGGCCACTGTGTGGACGTGACTGAACCCCATATAGTTCTCCTGTCTCTGTATTGATACTGGCCACTGTGTGGACGTGACAGAACCCCATGTAGTTCACCTGTCTCTGTATTGAAACTGGCCACTGTGTCTCTGTATTGATACTGGCCGCTGTGTGGACGTGACAGAACCCCATGTAGTTCACCTGTCTCTGTATTGATACTGGCCACTGTGTGGACGTGACTGAACCCCATGTAGTTCACCTGTCTCTGTATTGATACTGGCCACTGTGTGGACGTGACAGAACCCCATGTAGTTCACCTGTCTCTGTATTGATACTGGCCGCTGTGTGGACGTGACAGAACCCCATGTAGTTCACCTGTCTCTGTATTGATACTGGCCACTGTGTGGACGTGACAGAACCCCATGTAGTTCACCTGTCTCTGTATTGATACTGGCCACTGTGTGGACGTGACACAACCCCATGTAGTTCACCTGTCTCTGTATTGATACTGGCCACTGTGTGGACGTGACAGAACCCCATGTAGTTCACCTGTCTCTGTATTGATACTGGCCACTGTGTGGACGTGACAGAACCCCATGTAGTTCACCTGTCTCTGTATTGATACTGGCCACTGTGTGGACGTGACTGAACCCCATGTAGTTCACCTGTCTCTGTATTGATACTGGCCACTGTGTCTCTGTATTTATACTGGCCACTGTGTGGACGTGACAGAACCCCATGTAGTTCACCTGTCTCTGTATTGATACTGGCCACTGTGTGGACGTGACAGAACCCCATGTAGTTCACCTGTCTCTGTATTGATACTGGCCACTGTGTGGACGTGACTGAACCCCATGTAGTTCACCTGTCTCTGTATTGATACTGACCGCTGTGTGGACGTGACAGAACCCCATGTAGTTCACCTGTCTCTGTATTGATACTGGCCACTGTGTGGACGTTACTGAACCCCATGTAGTTCACCTGTCTCTGTATTGATACTGGCCGCTGTGTCTCTGTATTGATACTGGCCACTGTGTGGACGTGACAGAACCCCATGTAGTTCACCTGTCTCTGTATTGATACTGGCCACTGTGTGAAGGTGACAGAACCCCATGTAGTTCACCTGTCTCTGTATTGATACTGGCCACTGTGTGGACGTGACTGAACCCCATGTAGTTCACCTGTCTCTGTATTGATACTGGCCGCTGTGTGGAGGTGACAGAACCCCATGTAGTTCACCTGTCTCTGTATTGATACTGGCCGCTGTGTGGAGGTGACAGAACCCCATGTAGTTCACCTGTCTCTGTATTGATACTGGCCGCTGTGTGGAGGTGACAGAACCCCATGTAGTTCACCTGTCTCTGTATTGATACTGGCCGCTGTGTGGAGGTGACAGAACCCCATGTAGTTCACCTGTCTCTGTATTGATACTGGCCGCTGTGTGGAGGTGACAGAACCCCATGTAGTTCACCTGTCTCTGTATTGATACTGGCCACTGTGTGGATGTGACAGAACCCCATGTAGTTCACCTGTCTCTGTATTGATACTGGCCACTGTGTGGATGTGACAGAACCCCATGTAGTTCACATGTCTCTGTATTGATACTGGCCGCTGTGTGGAGGTGACAGAACCCCATGTAGTTCACCTGTCTCTGTATTGATACTGGCCGCTGTGTGGACGTGACAGAACCCCATGTAGTTCACCTGTCTCTGTATTGATACTGGCCACTGTGTGGATGTGACAGAACCCCATGTAGTTCACCTGTCTCTGTATTGATACTGGCCACTGTGTGGATGTGACAGAACCCCATGTAGTTCACCTGTCTCTGTATTGATACTGACCACTGTGTGGACGTTACTGAACCCCATGTAGTTCACCTGTCTCTGTATTGATACTGGCCACTGTGTGGACGTGACTGAACCCCATGTAGTTCACCTGTCTCTGTATTGATACTGGCCGCTGTGTGGAGGTGACAGAACCCCATGTAGTTCACCTGTCTCTGTATTGATACTGGCTGCTGTGTGGATGTGACAGAACCCCATGTAGTTCACCTCAACTCACCCACTCTCTTTCACTCTTTTCTTTCACTCCTTCATTACCCACATTTTCCTCTCTCCGTTTCCCTCACCCCTCTCTCTCTGTCTCGACCTCATTATCGCTCCTCTCTCACTCCATCTCTCTCTCTCTCTCTCTCGGTCTCTCTCTGTCTTTCTTTCCTGCCCACCTTTTTTTCTCAGCAGTCGCCTTTTCCACGGCCCCCAGTGGACAGTCTTATAGTTTTTGTATTGGACCCTATGTGCAGCTGGACTGTTAATCCTAGGAGCCGTAAGGGAACTGAATTACACTAGCGTCATCTCCATTTAATTCTCATGTACTCCTGAGGGGATACACAGTTATTATTATTTTGTGAAGAGACCTAGCATAACCTTTATAACTCCAATGAGTGTCTCTATACTAGGAGCTATTAGAGCCTTAAATCTGCCCCTCTGGGAGTCAGTCTGTACATTTGATGAATAATATACATTTTAATTTAAGGTACAGTGCCTTAACAAAGTATTCACACGCCTTGACTTTTTCCACATTTTGTTGTGTTACAGCCTGAATTTAAGATGGATTAAAGTGAGATGTTTGGTCATTGGCCAACACACAATACCCCATCATGTCAAAGTGGAATTGTGTTTTTATTATTAATTAAAAATAAAAAAATGAAAGTATTCAACCCCATTTGTTAATGCAAGCCTAAATATGTTCAGGAGTAAACATTTGTTTAACAAGTCACATAATAAGTTGCATGGAATCACTCTGTGTGCAATAATAGTGTTTAACATGTTTTTTGAATGACTTCCTCATCTCTGTACCTCACACATTCAAGTATCTGTAAGGTCCCTCAGTCGAGCGGTGAATTTCAAACACAGATTCAACCACAAAGACCAGGGAGGTTTTCCAATGCCTCGCAAAGAAGTGTACCTATTGGTAGATGGGTACAAATAAAATAAAAAGCAGACATTGAATATCCCTTGGAGCATGGTGAAGTTATTAATTTCACTTTGGATGGTGTATCAATACACCCAGTCATTACAAAGATACAGGCGTCCTTCATAGCCCAATTGCCGGAGAGGAACGAAACCACAACATTGTAGTTACTCCACAATACTAACCTAATTGACAGAGTGAAAAGAAGGAAGCCTGTACAGAATACAAATATTCCAAAACATGCATCCTGTTTGCAACAAGGCACTAAAGTAATACTGCAAAACATTTGTTAAAGCAATTAACTTGAATACAAAGTGTTATGTTTGGGGCAAATCCAATACAACACAACACATTACTGAGTAAAACTCTCCATGTTTTCAAGCATAGTGGTGGCTGCATCATGTTATGGGTATTCTTTTAATCTTCAAGGACTGGAGAGTTTTTCAGGATAAAAAAGAAACGGAATGGAGTTAATCACAGTCAATACCTGGATCAGTCTGCTTTCCACCAGACACTAGGAGAGGAATCCACCTTTCAGCAGGACAATAACCTAAAACACAAGGCCAAATCTACACTGGAGTTGCTTACCAAGAAGACAGGGAATGTTCCTGAGTGGCCGAGTTACAGTTTTGACTTAAATCTACTTGAAAATCTATGGCAAGACCTGGTTGTCTAGTAATGATCAACAACCAATTTGACAGAGCTTGAAGAATTTTGAAAAGAATAATGGGCCAATGTTGCACAATCCATGTGTGAAAGCTCTTAGAGACTTACCCCGAAAGACTCACAGCTGTTATCGCTGCCAAAGGTGCTTCTACAAAATATTGACTCGGGGGTGTGAATACTTATGTATGTGAGATATTTCTATATTTAGTTTTCAATAAATTTGCAAAAAATTTGCTAAACATGTTTTCACTTTGTCATTATGGGGTATTGTGTGTAGATGGGTGAGAATTATATATATATAAAAAATCTTATCCATTTTGAATTCAGGCTGTAACACAACAAAATGTGGAATAAGTCAAGGGGTAGGAATACTTTCTGAAGGCACTGTATTTCATAATTTCAAGTTAGATTCTGTTGTGTCATGTTATATCATATGAAATTGAAAAATAGAAAACAATTAGGCAAGGAAATACAATAGACAAAGGATGAAATAGAACAATAATTCTACGGTGCAGTCTGAAATATTCAGATAACTGCCAAAATATAGGAAACACCAACATAAAGTGTCTTAATAGGGTGTTGGTCACCACGAGCCAGAACAGCTTCAATGCGCATTGTCATAGATTCTACAAGTGTCTGGAACTCTATTGGAGGGATGCGACTGTCACGTACTGACCAGTGAAAAGGGTCATTTTGCCATAGTAGTATGGTCAGGGCGTGGCAGGGGGGTTGTTTTGTGTGTTTTGGGGTTGGTTTGTTTCTAGGGGAATTTGTTCTAGTTTTCTGTTTCTATGTTTCATTTTCCATGTGTGGCCGAGTATGGTTTCCAATCAGAGGCAGGTGTCTTTCGTTGTCTCTGATTGGAAGCCATACTTAGGCAGCCTGTTTTCCGTTGGGTTTTGTGGGTGGTTGTTTTCAGTTTAGTTATTGTACCTGACGGAACTGTTGGTCGTTTTTTTGTTATTTTGTAAGTGTTACTCATTAAAGTATTCAAGAATGAGCACTCAACACGCTGCGCCTTGGTCTGTTCACTGCGACGCCTGTGACAGCGACACTATTCTTCCACGAGAAATTCCATAATTTGGTGTTTTGTGGATGGTGGTGGAAAACACTGTCTCAGGCACTGCTCTAGAATCTCCCATAAGTGTTCAATTGGGTTGAGATCTGGTGACTGAGACAGCCATGGCATATGGTTTACATCGTTTTCATGCTCATCAAACCATCCAGTGACCACTCATGCCCTGTGGATGGGGGCATTGTCATCCTATGTGGTGTAGCCATGGTAACCAAAATAATGGCCTGCCTAGCATTTCTATACATGACCCTAAGCATGATGGGATGTTAATTGCTTAATTAACTAAGGAACCACACCTCTGTGGAAGCACCTGCTTTCAATATACTTTGTATCCCTCATTTACTCAAGTGTTTCCATTATTTTGGCAGTTAACTGAATATCCAAACAAGTTCAACACTTTTGACCAAACATTTTAGTTATAGATTGCACCTTTAAATATGCATGCAAACATTGCTCCACCATTTCCTGGTTGCTAAAATTCTAATAGTTTGCCTAATTTCCGTTTATGTGAAAGAATAAGAATGTATAGTGTAGAGAATCATTGTACCATCTAAACCGCTGTGAAATATATTTTCCATAACCCAAAATATTGTATTTTCAGCTGTTTGAAGCTGGTGCACAAAACCGAAAGTAAAAGACGCAAAAACTAAACTGAAGTACGGGAAGCGTAGAAATAGTGCACATAAAAAAGATCTACCTCTTCTTATACTTGCTTTCAATGAGGACAGATCTATAACTCACATTTCTATATGAATTTGGTCGGTTTGCCCAAAAAGTCACTTGAACTGTTACTCCAAACATCACTCACCTTTTCAGTTCATCACTCTCTATTTATTGTGTTGCTCGTTTTTTTCTTCCACTATAAGAGAAAAGAGAACAAGAGAGCAAGAGAGGGGCAGAAAGAGAATGAGAGGGGGAAGATGTAACTATTGCCAAGTGTGAGACACAGAGGGAAAAAGAGGAACAACTTGAGCTTGTCTGTGAGGTTCAGTGTACTTTAGAAAACCCCTTGCAGGCTAAAAGATCAGAGCCTCTCTTAAAGGGTGTCAATGGAGTACAGAGAAATCGATGGGCCATGGCCAAGACACCCTTAATCAACAACACTCTCTCTCTACCTTTCATCTCTCTCTCTCTTTCTTTCTTTCTTTCTTTCTTTCTTTCTTTCTTTCTTTCTTTCTTTCTTTCTCTCTCTCTCTCCCTCTTCCTCTCTCTCTTTTTGTCTCTCTCGCTCCCCCTGCTTTGGCTCGCCAACGGCATCAGTTTATCCCTTCTTTCTGTTCTCCCTCTGTCCATTCTCTCCTATCTTTCATCTCTGAAAATGTGAAGTGTTCTAAGAAGCAGGCTTCATGGTCATTTTTAACGGGCATAACTGTCCAATCTGTGCCTGAGCAGAATTCATCAATAAGACCTTATGTAGCAGAATCCTTTGGATTTATAGAGGCAGTTATTGACAGGAGAGTGATAGCTCAGCGGTGTAATTTTGTTGCAGCCTACAGTAGAACAAGGTAGCGCATCATTGTGCATCTGTGAGATCATGGAGGACGCCAATGAAAGGTGGTGGAGTGATATCACCACTTTCCCTTAAACTTTTTCTGTTTTTATCTTTCCCTCTTTCTCTCACTCTTCAGAGTATTGTATTTTTGAATTGCCATTGAATTAGCTATGTAAATAAATTGGATTGTTCCAATAAAATTTGTTCTAAAGTCAATATCTGGCTCTCTCCCTTTCTCTGTAGGTTCTGTCTGTTCCCCACAGAAGATTGGTGTGTTGTAGCCGTCTGTTTGAGGTGACGGACGTCAACAAGGCCCAGAAACAGGCAGCCCACCAGAGAGAAGTCTTCCTCTTCAATGACCTTATCGTGGTAAGACTCCCTGTCACCGGACTGACTCTGCAACGGATTGTGGGAAATCTAGTATTGTCTTCGGAAAGGATGATAAACTTACTACACCCCTCTGAGGATTATAGGGGGACATTGTTATGGGATTATAGTACTGCAAATGTCTACGTGTTTGGATTTAATTGATTTGCGCCAAAATTGTTTTCGGGAAGTGTGGTGTCACCTGACCTAAAGTAGTAGCATTTCCAAACTATACAGAGATTACCTCACTATCAACTTGGTTGTAGTCAACTTGTGAAGTGTGGTAGCCCACAGTCATATAAAGCAGCTTGTATTCTCTGCCACACATATTCAAGTCATGTAATACCCAGGAAGTCTCTAACAGGGAACCATTTTCTGAAGACTTCGTCCCTAGTTTCTATTTTGTTTCATGACTCATTTCTTAAATAACAGATGGTACAGTAGGTTAAACGGAGTCCGCAGTGAACTTATAAACTCAAGCCTAGAGAAAGAAAATAACTGCTGGGGTCAGTAATGAAGTCCAAGCTTCAGTCCTTCATTTGGTCAAGGTCCCATCGAATGGGCCTCGGAGTTAATCATAGATTAAATGTCTATTATAGTTAATACAACCATTAGGGCAACTCCAAATGTTATCTCTGTGAAGTATTAAACTACTCCCATAATTCCACTAGTTCTCATCTGTCTCGAACAAAAACTGGGGGAGAGAAAATAAAAATGAAAGTGTTTCTCTGCTGCCAGCGCTGCCGTCGAAAAGTAATTGTGCCCCGAAGGGAGGAGGGGAGTTTTGAAAATGCTTATTCTTTGCCAGGCCAGAAAAAAATCCTCTTGCGACATCTTGGCGGAAAACTGTTGATTCGGCACAAAGAGAATGTCATAATTACTTCAATCGCTGAACCTCATTTTGTGAGCGTGAAAAAAAAATGAGGACGCACTCTCGAGGTTTACGCAATTACACGTAATTAAGAGGGCGGTTTCCTGCGAGACCTTGTTTCTCACGACTACGCAGAGAGTAGGGTCTAGGGTCTGTGATAAGTTTGCAATTTTCATATTTATTTTACTGTGTGAAATGAATCGTAAGGGGGTTCTTCTTTACGAGTTAATCATTATTCTTGAGATTCCAACACTCGTCTGCAGCGGTGGATGTGTCACGGTGATGCATTGGTTTAATATGGCGGCTTACCAACACGGCCCTGCAGTATCAGCACTGAGAAGATACTCTCATCTTTCTCTATCTGTGGTATTTATATATTGTATGAGAGCTTCTCTCTCTCTTGCTCTCTCGCTCTCTCGTTCTCTCGCTCTCTCTCTCTCTCTCTATCTCTCTCATTATTTCCCTCATTATATCTCTACCCATAAGGCATAGCTGTTTTCCCCCACACACTCACAAACACATCCTTGAAAAAATATAAAAAGTTGCTGTGCTGTTATGTCACTTTCACTGGAAACTGGATTTGTCTCAGAGAGAAATCTATATTGTAGTAAATTGTCTCTCTGAAGGTTATTAGTAGGATGATATGAATATGCTGTGTTGATCCTCTCCGACCGATGATGGATTTTTTATCCTTTATTTTATCACGGAGGTTACATTGAGACTTGAATGGCTTTTTCTCCAGCGCCTTCAACAGGAAACACCAATATGAAGCAAACTTCAAAGCCTGTTGAAAGCATGGCTTGAAACCTTAACCCCAACCATCACCTAAACCCAACCCTAACCTGACAATAACTCCTACAGTGCTGACTGAGATTGCAGAGAAAGGCTTTGACAATAATAGAAGAGAATAATAATTGCTGCCCATCTGTTACAATGGAAACACAGTTTACTCTGCTCCCACAACACGTTTTTGTGAGCAAGACACAACAAGTGTCTTGCTCAAGGGCACAAGGGTGGTGGATGGGGCTTGCCCACATCCTTTTGGATACTTCTCTAACCTCTAAGCTACCTATGTTTGTTATGCTCTTTAGGGCTGTTTTCCAGTCACAGTTTAGTCCTGGAATAAAAAGCAAGCTCAATAGAGAATCTTGAAAATGCCTTTTAAGTCCAGGATTAGGATCGATCTGTGTCCATAAAACCACACTAATATGTTTTTAAAGTGGAACAGAAGACATCCTGAATAGGTTCTTATTTTGATGTTATGATTGACATCTCCGTCTTTGCTAAAAACGTATTTATTGAGGAAAAATGCACTTACTACGAGTGTGATATGTGGTTGTCTCACCTAGCTATTTTAAGATACGTGGCTTTTTACCCGCAGATCCTGAAGCTGTGTCCGAAGAAGAAGAGTTCAGCAGCCTACACCTTCTGTAAAGCCCTGGGCCTCCTGGGCATGCACTTCACACTGTTTGAGAACGAGTGTAAGTCACCTAACACCAGCATCACTACTCACCCTCCAAAGGAGAGAGAGAGAGACTGGGAGAGAGAGAGAGACTGGGAGAGAGAGAGAGACTGGGAGAATGAGACAGAGTGAGGGACGGACACTTTTTCTTAACCAATGTTGCCATGGCAACTCAAAGTGAAACAATCAGTAAGCCATGCAGAAATATGTTATCTTGATCTGCAAGTAGATCCTTCAAAGTACATCCCTTTTTGAGACATTTACACCACTGTCATAGAGGAGGACAGAAGCAAAGAGAGGAGGGAAATAAACGGTGGGAGGGAGAGAGAGCGGGAGAATGTAGTGAAAACAGATAAAGGGGAATGAAGCAGACAAATGGTGCTAGCAACCCCAGTCACATAGAGTACCCAGAATACATTGTGTTAGCCTTGATTTATGTACATTATGCATAACTCCATTCATTTGGATAAAAAGCCTCTACTAAACCAACATATTACATAGCCAACCGCAAGGTTATGGTTTTGATTCTCACATGGGTCACATACATACATGCATGCGTACATACAGTACCTTCAGAAAGTATTCGTACCCCTTGAATTATTCCACAATTTGTTGTTACAGCCTTAATTAAAAATGGATTAAATAAAAACATTTCTCATCCATCAACACACAATACCCCATATTGACAAAGTGAAAACATGTTTTTAGACATTTTTGCAAATGTATTGAAAATGATATACAAAAGTATCTCATTTACATAATTATTCACAACCATGAGTCAATACATGTTAGAATCCCCTTTGGCAGCGTTTACAGCTGTGAGACCTTCTGGGTAAGTCTATGAGTTTTGCACACCTACATTGTACAAAATTTGCCCATTATACTTTTCAAAATGCTTCAAGCGCTGTCAAATTGGTTGTTGATCATTGCTAGACAACCATTTTCAGGTATTGCCATAGATTTTCAAGACAATTTAAGTCAATACTGTAACTTGGCCACTCAGGAACATTCAATATCACTATGTTAAGCAACTCCAGTGTATATTTGGCCTTGAGTTTCAGGTTATTGTCGTGCTGAAAGGTGGATTTATCTCCCAGTGTCTGTTGGAAATCAGACTGAACCAGGTTTTCCTCTAGGATTTTGCCTGCGCTTAGCTCTATTCCATTTCTTTTTCTATAAAAAAAACTCCCTAGTCCTTGCCGATGACAAGCATACCCATAACATGATGCAGTCACCACCATGTCTGAAAATATGAAGAGTGGTACTCAGTGATGTGTCGGATTTGCAGCAAATATAACGGACATAAAGTACATTTCTTCGTCACATTTTTTTTGCAGTTTTACTTTAGTACCTTATTGCAAACAGGATGCATGTTTTTCAATATTTTTATTCTGTACAGGCTTCCTTCTTTTCACTCTGTCATTTAGGTTAGTATTTTGGAGGTAACTGTTTTAAAGTCACCATTGGCCTCATGGTGAAATCTCTCAACGTTTTCCTTCCACTCCGACATCTGAGTTAGGAAGGACGCCTGCATCTTTGTAGTGACTGGGTGTATTGATACACCACCCAAAGTGTGATTAAAAACTTCACCATGATCAAAGGGAGATCTACCAATAGGTGCCCTTCTTTGCGAGGCATTGGAAACCCTTCCTGATCTTTGTTGTTGAATCTGTGTTTGAAATTCACTGTTCAACTGAGTCATAAAAAAATCACGTTAAACACTATTATTGTACACAAAGTGAGTCCATACAATTTATTATGTGACTTGTTAAGCACATTTTTACATGCATACCTACATACATACATGCATACATAATACATACATGCATGCATACATGTAACTGCCAAACCAACATATTTGCATGGATTGTATCAGTATCAACACAGGTTGTGCGATTGAAAGCAAGCCAGCCCAGAAGGATTGAGTTATACTCATGGGGATTTGGCAGGGAGAAGAAATGTATGTTTTGATAATGGAATCAGACCCGGTCGCGCAGGGTTATTGGAAAAAGGGGAGTTTGGATACGGCCCCCTATCCAGTTTCTCCTGCTGATCCTCCCACCACTCTGCATTCAGCCAGGCAGGTGATATTTTCATATGAAATCTATCATACAGGGATATTCTTTTCTTCACGCCTCGGGCATGAAAGATGCAGTGCCTCCATCCTCAAAGTGCCATTTAAAAGAGCGAACGGGAGAGCGAGGCGCGCCGGAGCACGGATAGTGAGAAATGAAAACAGAAAACAGTCGAGACTAATCTTATTTCCCCAATGAATTTATTGGCTCTTTTGCCTCATTCCCTTCTTTGGGGAAGGAGAAAGAAGCATTCTGATATTTTCTGTAGCTACTGTGTCAGTTCAAGATGTGAGAAAATTGTTCATTCTTTAGTTACCTGGCTGTGATGTATCAAGCCTTTCTTTTGCTTTGGGGGGACTCATCTCTGTTTAGTGATTTAAACCATCATACTTGGTATTCTGAAAAGAAATTCCAGCACAGTTACATCCTTGAATACTCCACAAACTAGTTCATGAATCTATTTGACCAACGTTTTGGTAAACATGCCTTTAGCCAGTCTGGGTCTATTGAAATATGTAACTATTAGTGGTGGAAACCAATATCATTGGATATCGATATGAGCAAGACATTTGGCGATAGTGTTTCATCCTTCTTATTAGCAAAACAGTAATATGTAAAAAAAGTGATCTCCTTCTCATCTCTCCTCCTCAGACTACCCCCATGGCATCACCATCATCTCACCCTTTGGCTCAGACAAGAAGCAGGTGCTCAACTTTTGTGCCCAGAGCGCTGAGGAGCTGCTCAAGTTTCTAGAAGATCTGAAGGAGTCCATTGCTGAGGTGTCAGAGATGGAACAGATACGCATAGAATGTGAGTACTGTGTGTGTGTGTGTGTGTGTGTGTGTGTGTGTGTGTGTGTGTGTGTGTGTGTGTGTGTGTGTGTGTGTGTGCTCCGTTACTCCAAACTCAGGTGAAGATGGAAGGGGGAAAAAAAGAAACAGCTCATGCAAAATAATGTATGAATCACCCGTCCCTCCATCCGCACAGAAATTCTCTTTCATTTTTCAAAAAGGAGAAAACTAAAATGGAATCAGGGTGCCGCAGGCTTATTTACACGAGTGCAAACAATGGGGAGAGGAAGATGTCAACAGTTTATCTGTCTGTCTATGTGTGCATGTGTCTGTGTGTACATGCATGTGTCTGTGTGTGCATGCATGTGTCTGTGTGTACATGCATGTGTCTGTGTGTGCATGTCTTTGTATACGTTGATGTCATTACATAACCAAACTGTTCATGCTCATATTCCTCCTAGTACCCTTACAAATTACATTACTGTATCTCTAACATCAATGACTACACCAAAGATACAATTATGTATGCTGCTAATACTGAGATCATACACTCTGTTCTGATGCGTTTCTAAAAAACAAGAGTCAGGGAACGGTTGTGTTTATATTCTGCCTGGGGGACTCGGGACGTGTGTATGTGCTTGTGTGTGTGCATGTCTGCCTGAGTGTGTGTGCATGTCTGCCTGCGTGTGTGTGCATGTCTGCCTGAGTGTGTGTGCATGTCTGCCCCAGTGTGTGTGTGCATGTCTGCCTGAGTGTTTGTGCATGTCTGCCTGAGTGTGTGTGCATGTCTGCCTGAGTGTGTGTGCATGTCTGCCTGAGTGTGTGTGTGCATGTCTGCCTGCGTGTGTGTGCATGTCTGCCTGAGTGTGTGTGTGTGCATGTCTGCCTGAGTGTGTGTGTGTGCATGTCTGCCTGAGTGTGTGTGCATGTCTGCCTGAGTGTGTGTGCATGTCTGCCTGAGTGTGTGTGCATGTCTGCCTGAGTGTGTGTGTGCATGTCTGCCTGAGTGTGTGTGTGTGCATGTCTGCCTGAGTGTGTGTGTGTGCATGTCTGCCTGAGTGTGTGTGTGTGCATGTCTGCCTGAGTGTGTGTGTGTGCATGTCTGCCTGAGTGTGTGTGTGTGTGCATGTCTGCCTGAGTGTGTGTGTGTGCATGTCTGCCTGAGTGTGTGTGTGTGCATGTCTGCCTGAGTGTGTGTGTGTGCATGTCTGCCTGAGTGTGTGTGTGTGCATGTCTGCCTGAGTGTGTGTGTGTGCATGTCTGCCTGAGTGTGTGTGTGTGCATGTCTGCCTGAGTGTGTGTGTGTGCATGTCTGCCTGAGTGTGTGTGTGTGCATGTCTGCCTGAGTGTGTGTGTGTGCATGTCTGCCTGCGTGTGTGTGCATGTCTGCCTGCGTGTGTGTGCATGTCTGCCTGAGTGTGTGTGCATGTCTGCCTGTGTGTGTGTGCATGTCTGCCTGAGTGTGTGTGCATGTCTGCCTGAGTGTTTGTGCATGTCTGCCTGAGTGTTTGTGCATGTCTGCCTGAGTGTGTGTGTGCATGTCTGCCTGAGTGTGTGTGCATGTCTGCCTGAGTGTGTGTGCATGTGTACATATTTGTGTTTAATTGTTTATTATTTGGTTATAAGGATCCCCATTATCTTTAGCAGAGGCAGAAGCTACTCTTCCTGGGTTCCACAAAAAACACTAAACATGACAAGTAACAAAACACTGATTCACTGATAGACAAGGACAGTCACACACATTTAAAATACAACCATATACAACTAAAAGTGTATGTGTGTGTGTGTGTGTGTGTGTGTGTGTGTGTGTGTGTGTGTGTCCCCTCACAGTCCCCTCTGTTCCATGAGATGTTGTTTAATCAAGGTTATTTTGCTGTTTGCTGAGTAAATGGAGATGGAAGATAGTTCCATGTGATCATGGCTGTATAATACTGTATGTTGCCGTGAATTTGTTTTGGACTTGGGGACTGTGAAGAGACCCCTGGTGACATGTCTTGAGGACTGTGAAGAGACCCCTGGTGGCATGTCTTGGGGACTGTGAAGAGACCCCTGGTGACATGTCTCAGGGACTGTGAAGAGACCCCTGGTGGCATGTCTTGGGGACTGTGAAGAGACCCCTGGTGGCATGTCTTGGGGACTGTGAAGAGACTCCTGGTGGCATGTCTCAGGGACTGTGAAGAGACCCCTGGTGGCATGTCTCAGGGACTGTGAAGAGACCCCTGGTGGCATGTCTTGGGGACTGTGAAGAGACCCCTGGTGACATGTCTTGAGGACTGTGAAGAGACCCCTGGTGGCATGTCTTGGGGACTGTGAAGAGACCCCTGGTGACATGTCTCAGGGACTGTGAAGAGACCCCTGGTGGCATGTCTTGGGGACTGTGAAGAGACCCCTGGTGGCATGTCTCAGGGACTGTGAAGAGACCCCTGGTGGCATGTCTCAAGGACTGTGAAGAGACTCCTGGTGGCATGTCTTGGGGACTGTGAAGAGACCCCTGGTGACATGTCTTGAGGACTGTGAAGAGACCCCTGGTGGCATGTCTTGGGGACTGTGAAGAGACCCCTGGTGACATGTCTCAGGGACTGTGAAGAGACCCCTGGTGGTATGTCTTGGGGACTGTGAAGAAACCCCTGGTGGCATGTCTTGGGGACTGTGAAGAGACTCCTGGTGGCATGTCTCAGGGACTGTGAAGAGACCCCTGGTGGCATGTCTCGGGGACTGTGAAGAGACCCCTGGTGGCATGTCTTGGGGACTGTGAAGAGACCCCTGGTGGCATGTCTTGGGGACTGTGACGAGACCCCTGGTGGCATGTCTTGGGGACTGTGAAGAGACCCCTGGTGACATGTCTTGTGGGGTATGTATGGGTGTCTGAGCTAAATGTTATTTGATTATGCAGACAATCTGGAATTTCCACCACTAATATTTCTCATAGAAACAAGAGAAGCAGTAATCTCTTGTCAATCCTCAACCAGGAAATACTAGCACGCATATTGTTGATGTTAGTTCTGTATGTGCAAGGCGTGCTGCTCTGTTTTGAGCCAGCTGCAGCTTTGCTAATTCTTTCCTGTTAGCGCCAGCAAAGGGTGCTTTACTAGAGGCCTGGGGTCCAAAAGAGATAAGCAATCAGGAAGAAACAGTGCTGTTGGGGCTTACTGACCAATACTAAGGAGAGAAAAACGGCCATACAGGGCACACAGACTTTTTTAAACAGGCATACTGATTCACAAATCAACCCCTACCCCTAGATGTTTTTCTAGATCTGAAACGGTTAGATAGGCTAAGGGGAAGTTTCGTAATATTGGATACCCCTATCAGAGAGCCCTTCCTCTATCACTCAAACCTTTTATACTTTCTGCCTTGGGGTACGGATTGAGCCTATGTCCAGGTGAAGTGTTGGTTCTAGCCAGGCAGGCACCTTGTTGTTTGCAGACCTGCCAACATGCACGCATTTTGCATACCAACTACGCAATTATCTGTCCGTGTACGCAGGTACAAGGTGCGAGTTAAAAGTACGCAGAAATGAATAGGGCCTTATTTTTATTTTGTATTTGTTTTACATTTTAATAAAAAATATATCCTCTGAGTAAATCTAACACCCCGATTCTCGAGCTGCAACACACAGACATGTACTGAGTTTGTGTCAACGGACATGGAGATGAATACGTCATTATTGGACGTAGCTACCCGGTGTCTACCCTCCTGTTTGTTGTGATGCTGAGTTTGCCGACTGTCAGCTGTACATAAACACATGGACACATCTATTTTCGACTCTGTGAGCTGTGGAAAGGTAAACACTAATTGTTTCAAGCTAACGTTAGCGAACACAAGATGGACATTCAGTGGGCTCTAAAGTGACAGCAGTTCACTCGCATTTGCTACTGAAAGATATTAAATGCAAATGCGAAAAATAACTGGTCGCATTTGTGCGAGTGTGATATTTCATTATGAGTTTCATTAGTTGTTTTTTCCACCCAACATTACGATAATCACGCAACCTGATAGACTGTAACTATGATCCACGTCACAAAAAGCATTACAAAAAGTATAATCAAAAATAAATATAACCATGTTGGCATTAAATGGAGTCGGGAGTTTAGAAGACTGCGCGATGAAGAATGGATGAGTGCCCGGTATCAAGCTATAGAGGCAATGCTTCTAACATGCCATTGCACTAGATTTGAGATTTTATCAATTTTGAAAATCTGAAATGATGTATGGGCTGCAAAGAAATACTATAGGCACCTTTACATAGGCTGAAACAGCGGACTCTTCTAGCGAACAGCGTTCAGATTCCCTTTGCGGTTAAGCTTTGTGTAGCCAATTTGCGGTCTGTGTCGATGCGATTGTTTGTTTTTGTTTTTATGTTTTCAAAAGGATTTTGCTTTTAGTGTTGATTAGGAACCGTGTCTAAAAAGCCAATACTTGTGAGCTGGCCCTAGTGATTGAACTGGCCCTGTTTGAGAGGTGACAAGCGTTCCTCTATTATAGAGACTAAACTTTGGGGTGTGTGCTAAGAAAAACATTAGAGATAATTATCTCCATTCTACACTGTACATGTAATGGTATAAACATACTGCCAGTCTGTGCTAATTCCACAAAACATATATTTTTTTTATATGTTCTGTACTTATCAGTATGAATATTTTATTTCTGTTTTGTAAATACCTTTTCAGAGAACTGAACTGAATCAGGTGTGATCCATAATGTTTGTCTAAGCACGTGTGCTCATGAAAAACAAGTAAGCATAGGTTCCCATATGTAATAGTGTAGGTTCCGTCCCTCTCTTCGCCCCAACCCGGGCTCAATAACAAAATAGCAGCTAATTTAGCAAATCATTGTTGCAGCCAGTCAGTAAAGCTATGCCAGACGACGAGAGTGCGGAGACTGAAACAGACAGAGCAGCTTTTTTAAATCGGGGATAAGACGTTTGTACATTTTGTATCTAAACAATAACTTGTTATTATTTGTTTAATACAATTTTAAAAGCTCCAATAATAAAGGCCCTTTGTGTGTTCTTTCTATTTCCATCGTGTTAGTGACGTTTACCATGTGTGTGTGGAATGCTGTCAGGGAAGAAAGTATTCCAACCTTGTATGGACTTGATTTGGTACAATTCTATAATTGCGATCAGACTCACAAACAACGAGCGTGGGGAGGGGAGAAAACCCAATATCGGCGCATGCTATGCGCGCGAGTTGAATCTTCAGTTTGCCGGGCGCGCAGGTACTCTAAAAAGTTGGACAGGGTTGGCATGTCTGTGTTTGTCTCCCAGTCTGATTCCTGACAGAGACCCTGACCACTGACCTTTTGTTAGTGTTCTCTGGTGCACTGCAGCCAAACACTCTGGACAAAGGAGAGGGCAGCTCTCCTGAAAGCAGCCAGGCAGAAGAGATGGGGAGGAGAGTGGTGTTTGTGAGTGCTTGTGTGTGTGTTTTGCCAGTTTGTCTGTTTGCTTTAGGGAAGTCACACACACACATGCATACACACTAGCACGGATGCATGTGCGCACGCACACACACCCACACCCACACACACACACACACACACACACACACACACACACACACACACACACACACACACACATTAGAATGCACACACCATCTCACACACATGGGAACCTGATATAATAATTACCAGATAGCATTTTTCACCCCGTCACCACAAGATGAATGTTTTTGGTTAGAAAGTTTTGCTTCACACCTGCACACCACTGTTTTGGTTCAGTGCGGTTAGAAAGTTTTGCTTCACACCTGCACACCACTGTTTTGGTTCAGTGCGGTTAGAAAGTTTTGCTTCACACCTGCACACCACTGTTTTGGTTCAGTGTGGTTAGAAATTTTTGCTTCACACCTGCACACCACTGTGTTGGTTCAGTGTGGTTAGAACGTTTTCCTTCACACCTGCACACCACTGTTTTGGTTCAGTGTGGTTAGAAAGTTTTGCTTCACACCTGCACACCACTGTTTTGGTTCAGTGCGGTTAGAAAGTTTTGCTTCACACCTGCACACCACTGTTTTGGTTCAGTGCGGTTAGAAAGTTTTGCTTCACACCTGCACACCACTGTGTTGGTTCAGTGCGGTTAGAAAGTTTTGCTTCACACTTGCACACCACTGTTTTGGTTCAGTGCGGTTAGAAAGTTTTGCTTCACACCTGCACACCACTGTTTTGGTTCAGTGCGGTTAGAAAGTTTTGCTTCACACCTGCACACCACTGTTTTGGTTCAGTGCGGTTAGAAAGTTTTGCTTCACACTTGCACACCACTGTTTTGGTTCAGTGCAGTTAGAAAGTTTTGCTTCACACCTGCACACCACTGTTTTGGTTCAGTGTGGTTAGAAAGTTTTGCTTCACACCTGCACACCACTGTTTTGGTTCAGTGTCGTTAGAAAGTTTTGCTTCACACCTGCACACCACTGTTTTGGTTCAGTGTGGTTAGAAAGTTTTGCTTCACACCTGCACACCACTGTTTTGGTTCAGTGTGGTTAGAAAGTTTTGCTTCACACCTGCACACCACTGTTTTGGTTCAGTGTGGTTAGAAAGTTTTGCTTCACACCTGCACACCACTGTGTTGGTTCAGTGTGGTTAGAAAGTTTTGCTTCACACCTGCACACCACTGTTTTGGTTCAGTGTGGTTAGAAAGTTTTGCTTCACACCTGCACACCACTGTTTTGGTTCAGTGTGGTTAGAAAGTTTTGCTTCACACCTGCACACCACTGTTTTGGTTCAGTGTGGTTAGAAAGTTTTACTTCACACCTGCACAACACTGTTTTGGTTCAGTGTGGTTAGAAGGTTTTGCTTCACACCTGCACACCACTGTTTTGGTTCAGTGTGGTTAGAAAGTTTTGCTTCACACCTGCACACCACTGTGTTGGTTCAGTGTGGTTAGAAAGTTTTGCTTCACACCTGCACACCACTGTTTTGGTTCTGTGCGGTTAGAAAGTTTTGCTTCACACCTGCACACCACTGTTTTGGTTCAGTGCGGTTAGAAAGTTTTGCTTCACACCTGCACACCACTGTTTTGGTTCAGTGCGGTTAGAAAGTTTTGCTTCACACCTGCACACCACTGTTTTGGTCCAGTGCGGTTAGAAAGTTTTGCTTCACACCTGCACACCACTGTTTTGGTTCAGTGCGGTTAGAAAGTTTTGCTTCACACCTGCACACCACTGTTTTGGTTCAGTGCGGTTAGAAAGTTTTGCTTCACACCTACACACCACTGTGTTGGTTCAGTGCGGTTAGAAAGTTTTGCTTCACACCTGCACACCACTGTGTTGGTTCAGTGCGGTTAGAAAGTTTTGCTTCACACCTGCACACCACTGTTTTGGTTCAGTGTGGTTAGAAAGTTTTGCTTCACACCTGCACACCACTGTGTTGGTTCAGTGTGGTTAGAAAGTTTTGCTTCACACCTGCACACCACTGTGTTGGTTCAGTGTGGTTAGAAAGTTTTGCTTCACACCTGCACACCACTGTTTTGGTTCAGTGTGGTTAGAAAGTTTTGCTTCACACCTGCACACCACTGTTTTGGTTCAGTGTGGTTAGAAAGTTTTGCTTCACACCTGCACACCACTGTGTTGGTTCAGTGTGGTTAGAAAGTTTTGCTTCACACCTGCACACCACTGTTTTGGTTCAGTGTGGTTAGAAAGTTTTGCTTCACACCTGCACACCACTGTGTTGGTTCAGTGTGGTTAGAAAGTTTTGCTTCACACCTGCACACCACTGTGTTGGTTCAGTGTGGTTAGAAAGTTTTGCTTCACACCTGCACACCACTGTTTTGGTTCAGTGTGGTTAGAAAGTTTTGCTTCACACCTGCACACCACTGTTTTGGTTCAGTGTGGTTAGAAAGTTTTGCTTCACACCTGCACACCACTGTGTTGGTTCAGTGTGGTTAGAAAGTTTTGCTTCACACCTGCACACCACTGTTTTGGTTCAGTGTGGTTAGAAAGTTTTGCTTCACACCTGCACACCACTGTTTTGGTTCAGTGTGGTTAGAAAGTTTTGCTTCACACCTGCACACCACTGTGTTGGTTCAGTGCGGTTAGAAAGTTTTGCTTCACACCTGCACACCACTGTTTTGGTTCAGTGCGGTTAGAAAGTTTTGCTTCACACCTGCACACCACTGTTTTGGTTCAGTGCGGTTAGAAAGTTTTGCTTCACACCTGCACACCACTGTTTTGGTTCAGTGCGGTTAGAAAGTTTTGCTTCACACCTGCACACCACTGTTTTGGTTCAGTGTGGTTAGAAAGTTTTGCTTCACACCTGCACACCACTGTTTTGGTTCAGTGTGGTTAGAAAGTTTTGCTTCACACCTGCACACCACTGTTTTGGTTCAGTGTGGTTAGAAAGTTTTGCTTCACACCTGCACACCACTGTTTTGGTTCAGTGTGGTTAGAAAGTTTTGCTTCACACCTGCACACCACTGTGTTGGTTCAGTGCGGTTAGAAAGTTTTGCTTCACACCTGCACACCACTGTTTTGGTTCAGTGCGGTTAGAAAGTTTTGCTTCACACCTGCACACCACTGTTTTGGTTCAGTGTGGTTAGAACGTTTTGCTTCACACCTGCACACCACTGTTTTGGTTCAGTGTGGTTAGAAAGTTTTGCTTCACACCTGCACACCACTGTTTTGGTTCAGTGTGGTTAGAAAGTTTTGCTTCACACCTGCACACCACTGTGTTGGTTCAGTGTGGTTAGAAAGTTTTGCTTCACACCTGCACACCACTGTGTTGGTTCAGTGTGGTTAGAAAGTTTTGCTTCACACCTGCACACCACTGTGTTGGTTCAGTGTGGTTAGAAAGTTTTGCTTCACACCTGCACACCACTGTTTTGGTTCAGTGTGGTTAGAAAGTTTTGCTTCACACCTGCACACCACTGTTTTGGTTCAGTGCGGTTAGAATGTTTTGCTTCACACCTACACACCACTGTTTTGGTTCAGTGTGGTTAGAAAGTTTTGCTTCACACCTGCACACCACTGTGTTGGTTCAGTGCGGTTAGAAAGTTTTGCTTCACACCTGCACACCACTGTTTTGGTTCAGTGCGGTTAGAAAGTTTTGCTTCACACCTGCACACCACTGTTTTGGTTCAGTGCGGTTAGAACGTTTTGCTTCACACCTGCACACCACTGTGTTGGTTCAGTGTGGTTAGAAAGTTTTGCTTCACACCTGCACACCACTGTTTTGGTTCAGTGTGGTTAGAAAGTTTTGCTTCACACCTGCACACCACTGTTTTGGTTCAGTGTGGTTAAAAAGTTTTGCTTCACACCTGCACACCACTGTTTTGGTTCAGTGTGGTTAGAAAGTTTTGCTTCACACCTGCACACCACTGTGTTGGTTCAGTGTGGTTAGAAAGTTTTGCTTCACACCTGCACACCACTGTGTTGGTTCAGTGTGGTTAGAAAGCACAAGTTGCACCACTGGTGTATAAAATGAAAAGGCAAGAGGCTATGATCCCTTATTGATGTCACCTGTTAAATCCACTTCAGTCAGTGTAGATGAAGGGAGGAGACAGGTTAAAGAAGGATAGACAACTGAGACATGGATTGGGTATGTGTGCCATTCAGAGGGTGAATGGGCAAGACTAAATATTTAAGTGCCTTTGAATGGGGTATGGTAGTAGGTGCCAGGCTCACCTGTGTGTCATGAACTGCAACCACAGGAGGTTGGTGGCACCTTAATTGGGGAGGACAGGCTCATGGTAATGGCAGGAGCGGAATTAGTAGAATGATATCAAAAACATCAAACACATGGTTTCCATGGTTCCCAGGTGTTTGATGCCATTCCATTCACACCGTTACAGTCTTTGTTATGAGCCGTCCTCTCCTCAGCAGCCTTCACTGTCTGCAACCCTGCTGGGTTTTTCACGCTCAACAGTTTCCCGTGTGTATCACGGACAGTCCACCACCCAAAGGACATCCAGCCAACTTGACACAACTGTGGGAAGCATTGGAGTCAACATGGGCCAGCATCCCTGTGGAACACTTTCGACACCTTGTAGAGTCCATGCACCGATGAATTGAAGCTGTTCTGAGGGCAAAATATTTGGTACACTCAGTGTATGTAGCCTACTCACTACGGTTGTTGTACAAAAGGCCACTATTGGAATGGCAACAGTAGAATCATTTTTGTTCAAAATGTGTGGTTTTAAGAACCAAAATGCAATTCCATGATGAATGCAGTGCAGTGCTTTGTTTCTATTTGTCAAATGTGGCCTACACCATAACAACAAATGCAGGCTGTATATGAGTAGCTCGCACATTGTAATGAAAGAAGGTTGAAGGCCTCTGCTCTAGTCTTTTCAAATATGACCCATATTACTGCAGCTACCTGTTATTCTTTCTACTGCACATTCCGTGCCGCAATTTATGGATATATACAGCTGCCCCAAAAACTCTAGTTTGATGATAATAATGATAAATTAATAATATATTTGTAATATTATTATTATGTGAACATGATCAATGATGAAATTGAAATGCAAAACTCCAGTTTCAGATTTGTCAATGAATTATTTGAGGTGGGATTTTCAGGGGAGTAGATTAGTAATCTAGTCTTTAAAACACTTTTTCAATATCATTTATTGTGGCAAAACCTAAGAAAAATAGTTGTGTTCTGTTCATAAAAATGGCTTCCTCCTGTTAAGAAACAGTTTTGAATTGCAGGAAAACTGTTTTAAAAGCTTTTGCACCCCCATTTTCAGACAAAGTCAAGCGCCAATGCATAAACACATACACACACACACAATCACTGGCACACACACACACATACAGTTGACATCTTCCCCTCCCCTACGAAGGCGCCCCATTGTTAGCACTCGTGTAAATAAGCCTGCGGCGGCCTATTCCATTTTTTTATTGTTTATTTCTCCTCTTTGAGAAATGAAAGGGAATTCCTTAGCGGATGGAGGGATGGATGATTCATACATTATTTTGGATGAGCTACTTCTTTTTTTTCCATCCCTTTTTTTCTCTCCATTGGACTGTGACTCAAAGGTCACCTGAGTTTGGAGCAAGGAAGCACACACATGCACAGACTCACTCACAAACACACATGAAAAAACAGACACACGCAACACTCCCTACTATTTCTCAAGAGGAAAGAAAGTTGAAAAACGACTAAACTATTCTGCACAGTCATCCTACTAGATTACAGCTGCAGCAGAATTCTAGAACCAAGCAGTCAGTGGAGACACAACAACATTTAGCCGTCGCTAGTGGGAATGACAGGCAATCATCATCAACCGCAGAGTGGAATTGGAGCGATAGAGAGTAGGTGTACGTCCCAAATGGCAGCCTATTCCCTATGCAGTGCACTACTTTAGACAAGGGCCCATAGGGAATAAGGTGCCAGTTGAGTGACTCTAGGGAGGAGGTAGAGGACTTCTTTTTCCCCCACTTCTTTTTCTGTTTTGTCTGTCTGTCACTGTCTCCGTCTCTACTGCTGTCACTCTGTCTGTCTCTCTTTATGTCTGTCTGTCTGTCACTGTCTCCGTCTCTACTGCTGTCACTCTGTCTGTCTCTGTTTATGTCTGTCTGTCTCTGTTTTGTCTGTCTGTCACTGTCTCCGTCTCTACTGCTGTCACTCCGTCTGTCTCTGTTTATGTCTGTCTGTCACTGTCTCCGTCTCTACTGCTGTCACTCCGTCTGTCTCTGTTTATGTCTGTCTGTCTGTCACTGTCTCCGTCTCTACTGCTGTCACTCTGTCTGTCTCTGTTTATGTCTGTCTGTCTGTCACTGTCTCCGTCTCTACTGCTGTCACTCTGTCTGTCTCTCTTTATGTCTGTCTGTCTGTCACTGTCTCCGTCTCTACTGCTGTCACTCCGTCTGTCTCTCTTTATGTCTGTCTGTCTGTCACTGTCTCCGTCTCTACTGCTGTCACTCTGTCTGTCTCTGTTTATGTCTGTCTGTCTGTCACTGTCTCCGTCTCTACTGCTGTCACTCCGTCTGTCTCTCTTTATGTCTGTCTGTCACTGTCTCCGTCTCTACTGCTGTCACTCTGTCTGTCTCTGTTTATGTCTGTCTGTCACTGTCTCCGTCTCTACTGCTGTCACTCCGTCTGTCTCTCTTTATGTCTGTCTGTCTGTCACTGTCTCCGTCTCTACTGCTGTCACTCCGTCTGTCTCTCTTTATGTCTGTCTGTCTGTCACTGTCTCCGTCTCTACTGCTGTCACTCTGTCTGTCTCTCTTTATGTCTGTCTGTCACTGTCTCCGTCTCTACTGCTGTCACTCCGTCTGTCTCTCTTTATGTCTGTCTGTCACTGTCTCCGTCTCTACTGCTGTCACTCCGTCTGTCTCTCTTTATGTCTGTCTGTCTGTCACTGTCTCCGTCTCTACTGCTGTCACTCTGTCTGTCTCTCTTTATGTCTGTCTGTCTGTCACTGTCTCCGTCTCTACTGCTGTCACTCCGTCTGTCTCTCTTTATGTCTGTCTGTCACTGTCTCCGTCTCTACTGCTGTCACTCTGTCTGTCTCTCTTTATGTCTGTCTGTCACTGTCTCCGTCTCTACTGCTGTCACTCTGTCTGTCTCTGTTTATGTCTGTCTGTCACTGTTTCCGTCTCTACTGCTGTCACTCCGTCTGTCTCTGTTTATGTCTGTCTGTCACTGTCTCCGTCTCTACTGCTGTCACTCCGTCTGTCTCTGTTTATGTCTGTCTGTCTGTCACTGTCTCCGTCTCTACTGCTGTCACTCTGTCTGTCTCTGTTTATGTCTGTCTGTCTGTCACTGTCTCCGTCTCTACTGCTGTCACTCTGTCTGTCTCTCTTTATGTCTGTCTGTCTGTCACTGTCTCCGTCTCTACTGCTGTCACTCCGTCTGTCTCTCTTTATGTCTGTCTGTCTGTCACTGTCTCCGTCTCTACTGCTGTCACTCTGTCTGTCTCTGTTTATGTCTGTCTGTCTGTCACTGTCTCCGTCTCTACTGCTGTCACTCCGTCTGTCTCTCTTTATGTCTGTCTGTCACTGTCTCCGTCTCTACTGCTGTCACTCTGTCTGTCTCTGTTTATGTCTGTCTGTCACTGTCTCCGTCTCTACTGCTGTCACTCCGTCTGTCTCTCTTTATGTCTGTCTGTCTGTCACTGTCTCCGTCTCTACTGCTGTCACTCCGTCTGTCTCTCTTTATGTCTGTCTGTCTGTCACTGTCTCCGTCTCTACTGCTGTCACTCTGTCTGTCTCTCTTTATGTCTGTCTGTCACTGTCTCCGTCTCTACTGCTGTCACTCCGTCTGTCTCTCTTTATGTCTGTCTGTCACTGTCTCCGTCTCTACTGCTGTCACTCCGTCTGTCTCTCTTTATGTCTGTCTGTCTGTCACTGTCTCCGTCTCTACTGCTGTCACTCTGTCTGTCTCTCTTTATGTCTGTCTGTCTGTCACTGTCTCCGTCTCTACTGCTGTCACTCCGTCTGTCTCTCTTTATGTCTGTCTGTCACTGTCTCTGTCTCTACTGCTGTCACTCCGTCTGTCTCTGTTTATGTCTGTCTGTCTGTCACTGTCTCCGTCTCTACTGCTGTCACTCTGTCTGTCTCTCTTTATGTCTGTCTGTCACTGTCTCCGTCTCTACTGCTGTCACTCCGTCTGTCTCTGTTTATGTCTGTCTGTCTGTCACTGTCTCCGTCTCTACTGCTGTCACTCTGTCTGTCTCTCTTTATGTCTGTCTGTCTGTCACTGTCTCCGTCTCTACTGCTGTCACTCCGTCTGTCTCTCTTTATGTCTGTCTGTCTGTCACTGTCTCCGTCTCTACTGCTGTCACTCCGTCTGTCTCTCTTTATGTCTGTCTGTCACTGTCTCCGTCTCTACTGCTGTCACTCCGTCTGTCTCTGTTTATGTCTGTCTGTCTGTCACTGTCTCCGTCTCTACTGCTGTCACTCTGTCTGTCTCTCTTTATGTCTGTCTGTCTGTCACTGTCTCCGTCTCTACTGCTGTCACTCCGTCTGTCTCTCTTTATGTCTGTCTGTCTGTCACTGTCTCCGTCTCTACTGCTGTCACTCCGTCTGTCTCTCTTTATGTCTGTCTGTCTGTCACTGTCTCCGTCTCTACTGCTGTCACTCTGTCTGTCTCTCTTTATGTCTGTCTGTCTGTCACTGTCTCCGTCTCTACTGCTGTCACTCTGTCTGTCTCTCTTTATGTCTGTCTGTCTGTCACTGTCTCCGTCTCTACTGCTGTCACTCCGTCTGTCTCTCTTTATGTCTGTCTGTCTGTCACTGTCTCCGTCTCTACTGCTGTCACTCTGTCTGTCTCTCTTTATGTCTGTCTGTCTGTCACTGTCTCCGTCTCTACTGCTGTCACTCTGTCTGTCTCTCTTTATGTCTGTCTGTCACTGTCTCTGTCTTTACTGCTGTCACTCTGTCTGTCTGTCACTGTCTCCGTCTCTACTGCTGTCACTCTGTCTGTCTGTCACTGTCTCCGTCTCTACTGCTGTCACTCTGTCTGTCTCTCTTTATGTCTCTGTCTGTCACTGTCTCCGTCTCTACTGCTGTCACTCTGTCTGTCTCTCTTTATGTCTGTCTGTCACTATCTCCGTCTCTACTGCTGTCACTCTGTCTGTCTGTCACTGTCTCCGTCTCTACTGCTGTCACTCTGTCTGTCTGTCACTGTCTCCGTCTCTACTGCTGTCACTCTGTCTGTCTGTCACTGTCTCCGTCTCTACTGCTGCCACTCTGTCTGTCTCTCTTTATGTCTGTCTGTCACTGTCTCCGTCTCTACTGCTGTCACTCTGTCTGTCTGTCACTGTCTCTGTCTCTACTGCTGTCACTCTGTCTGTCTCTCTTTATGTCTGTCTGTCTGTCACTGTCTCCGTCTCTACTGCTGTCACTCTGTCTGTCTCTCTTTATGTCTGTCTGTCTGTCACTGTCTCCGTCTCTACTGCTGTCACTCTGTCTTTCTCTCTTTATGTCTGTCTGTCTGTCACTGTCTCCGTCTCTACTGCTGTCACTCTGTCTGTCTCTCTTTATGTCTGTCTGTCTGTCTGTCACTGTCTCCGTCTCTACTGCTGTCACTCTGTCTGTCTCTCTTTATGTCTCTGTCTGTCTGTCACTGTCTCCATCTCTACTGCTGTCACTCTGTCTGTCTCTCTTTATGTCTGTCTGTCTGTCACTGTCTCCGTCTCTACTGCTGTCACTCTGTCTGTCTCTCTTTATGTCTGTCTGTCTGTCACTGTCTCCGTCTCTACTGCTGTCACTCTGTCTGTCTCTCTTTATGTCTGTCTGTCTGTCTGTCACTGTCTCCGTCTCTACTGCTGTCACTCTGTCTGTCTCTCTTTATGTCTGTCTGTCTGTCACTGTCTCCGTCTTTACTACTGTCACTCTGTCTGTCTCTCTTTATGTCTGTCTGTCTGTCACTGTCTCCGTCTCTACTGCTGTCACTCTGTCTGTCTCTCTTTATGTCTGTCTGTCTGTCACTGTCTCCGTCTCTACTGCTGTCACTCTGTCTGTCTCTCTTTATGTCTCTGTCTGTCTGTCACTGTCTCCGTCTCTACTGCTGTCACTCTGTCTCTCTTTATGTCTGTCTGTCTGTCACTGTCTCCGTCTCTACTGCTGTCACTCTGTCTGTCTTTCTTTATGTCTGTCTGTCACTGTCTCCGTCTCTACTGCTGTCACTGTCTGACTTTCTTTATGTCTCTGTCTGTCTGTCTGTCTGTCACTGTCTCCGTTTCTACTGCTGTCACTGTCTGACTTTCTTTATGTCTCTGTCTATCTGTCACTGTCCCCATCTCTACTGCTGTCACTGTCTGTCTCTCTTTATGTCTGTCTGTCACTGTCTCCGTCTCTACTGCTGTCACTGTCTGTCTCTCTTTATGTCTGTCTGTCACTGTCTCCGTCTCTACTGCTGTCACTCTGTCTGTCTCTCTTTATGTCTGTCTGTCTGTCACTGTCTCCGTCTCTACTGCTGTCACTGTCTGACTTTCTTTATGTCTCTGTCTGTCTGTCACTGTCTCCATCTCTACTGCTGTCACTCTGTCTGTCTCTCTTTATGTTTGTCTGTCTGTCACTGTCTCCGTCTCTACTGCTGTCACTCTGTCTGTCTCTCTTTATGTCTGTCTGTCACTGTCTCTGTCTCTACTGCTGTCACTCTGTCTGTCTCTCTTTATGTCTGTCTGTCACTGTCTCCGTCTCTACTGCTGTCACTGTCTGACTTTCTTTATGTCTCTGTCTGTCTGTCTGTCTGTCTGTCTGTCTGTCTGTCTGTCTGTCTGTCTGTCTGTCTGTCTGTCTGTCTGTCTGTCTGTCTGTCTGTCTGTCTGTCTCCGTCTCTGCTGCTGACACTGTCTGGCTCTCGCTATGTCTGTCTGTCTCTGTCTCCGTCTCTTCTGCTGTCACTCTGTCTGTCTCTCTTTATGTCTGTCTGTCTCTGTTTCCGTCTCTGCTGCTATCACTCTGTTTGACTCTCTTTATGTCTGTCTGTCACTGTCTCCATCTCTACTGCTGTCACTCTGTCTGACTCTCTTTATGTTTGTCTCTCTCTCTGTCTCTGTCTCTGTCTCTGCTGCTGTCACTGTCTGTTTCTCTTTGTCTGTCTGTCTGTCTCCCTTGCACATGCTGTTCCCTCTGTCTGTCTCTCTTTATGTCTGCCTGTCTGTCTGTCTCCGTCTATGCTGCTGACACTCTCTGTCTGTCTGTCTGTCTGTCTGTCTGTCTGTCTGTCTGTCTGTCTGTCTGTCTGTCTGTCTGTCTGTCTGTCTGTCTGTCTGTCTGTCTGTCTGTCTGTCTGTCTGTCTGTCTCCCTTGCACATGCTGTTCCCTCTGTCTGGCTCTCTCTATGTCTGTCTGTCTGTCTCCCTTGCACATGCTGTTCCCTCTGTCTGGCTCTCTCTATGTCTGTCTGTCTGTCTCCCTTGCACATCCTGTTCCCTCTGTCTGCCCCTGTCACTCATTCTGTCTTTCTCTTTATCTTCCTCTCACTCTCTCTCTATCTCTTCCGCTGTTGTTGTCTATCTACCTCTCTCACTGTCTGTCTCTCAGTTGGTCCTTCTGTCTCTTTGCCCGTCTCATCCTCTTTCATCCTCTTTCGTCCCCCTCCCTCCCTCTCTCTCCCCATCACCACTCTCTCTCTCAGCCTCACCCAATTTTTCCCTCCCTCTTATTCTGTCCTCTCTCTCCCTTTCCTTCCAACCCATCCCTCCCCTACTCTCTCTCTCTCTCTCTCTCTCTCTCTCTCTCTCTCTCTCCCTCTCTCTGATGACTGTCTTCTGTCCTGTGTAGGGGAGTTGGAGAAACAACAGGGCTCGAAGGGAGTGTCAGCTAAGAACAATGGCACTCTGGAGCTACGCAGCAAACAGGGCTCCCCGTCAGGTGTGTGTCTGTGAACACGTGTTTGTGCACCTAACCTAAACTAACATGCAATACTGTGAAACATACTACTCTCCAGACACACACACACACACACACACACACACACACACACACACACACACACACACACACACACACACACACACACACACACACACACACACACATACACATACACATACACACACACATACACATACACATACACACACACACACACACACACACTTGTTTTACCATCCTTGTGGGGACCAAACAATTGTTTCTCATTCAAAATCCTATTTACCCTTAACCTAACCATAACCTCAAACTTAACCCCTGAGCCTAACCCCTAAGCCTAAAATAGTATTTTTCCTTGTAGGGATCGGTGAAATGTCCCCAAGTGTCCGGATTTTCCTTGTTTAACTATCCTTGTAAAGACGTCTGGTCCCCACAAGGACAGTAAAACCAAAAACACACACACGCCACTGATTTTGGCCTCATGTTGCCGTCAGCTCTTATGTTGGTGTCATTTTGATTGACAGGCAAGCAGGACCTGGATGAGAACAGTGGACACAATGCAGTGGAGGTAAGTGCTCACTGATAGGCAAAGTCTTAATACAGGTAAGTGTTTATTTGTATCTATTGTCACTGGAGGAGAGGCCTAGGCACCACAGAAGTTAGCCTGACCTAGCATAACGCTAGTGCATCTGTATGTGAGTGGATGGGAGATTGTGACCCTATTGAACTAACTATTGACCCTATACCCTATTGAACTCACTATTGACCCTAATGAACAAACGATTGACCTTATTGAACTCAGATCAGACAACAAATCTGGCCCCCATATAGCATGACATATCCATATACAGTATCAGTCAAAAGTTTGGACAAACCTACTCATTCAAGGGTTTTTCTTTATTTGTACTATTTTCTACATTGTAGAATAATAGTGAAGACATCAAAACTATGAAATAACACATATGCAATCATGTAGTAAACAAAAAAGTGTTAAACAAATCCAAATATATTTTATATTTGAGATTCTTCAAAGTAGCCACCCTTTGTCTTGATGACAGTTTTGCACACTCTTGGCATTCTCTCAACAAGCTTCATGAGGAATGCTTTTCCAACAGTGTTGAAGGAGTTCCCACATATGCTGAGGACTTGTTGGCTGCTTTTCCTTCACTGCGGTCCAACTCATCCCAAATCATCTCAATTGGCTTGAGGTCAGGTGATTGTGGAGGCCAGGTCATCTGATACAGCACTCCATCACTCTCCATCTTGGTCAAATAGCCCTTACACAACCTGGAGGTGTGTTTTGGGTCATTGTCCTGTTGGAAAAAAAATGATAGTCCCACTAAGCGCAACCAGATGGGATGGTGTATGGCTGGAGAATGCTGTGGTAGCCATGCTGGTTAAGGGTGCCTTGAATTCTAAATAAATCACCAACAGTGTCACCAGCAAAGCACCATCACACCTCCTCCTCCATGCTTCACGGTGGGAACCACTCATTCAGAGATCATCCGTTCATCTACTCTGCGTCTCACAAAGACATGGCGGTTGGAACCAAAAATCTCAAATTTGGACTCATCAGACCAAAGGACAGATTTCCACCGGTCTAATGTCCATTGCTTGTGTTTCTTGGCCCAAGCAAGTCTCTTCTTATTATTGGTGTCCTTTAGTAGTGGTTTCTTTGCATCAATTCGACCATGAAGGACTGATTCACGCAGTCTCCTCTGAACAGTTGATGTTGAGATGTGTCTGTTACTTGAACTCTGTGAAGAATTTATATGGGCTGCAATTTCTGATGCTCATAACTCTAATTAACTTATCCTCTGCAGCAGAGGTAACTCTGGGTCTTCCTTTCCTGTGGCGGTCCTCATGAGAGCCAGTTTCATTATAGCGCTTGATGGTTTTTGCGACTGCACTTGAAGAAACTTTAAAAGTTCTTCATGTCTTAACTGTTGTTTCTCTTTGCTTATTTGAGCTGTTCTTTCCATAATATGGACTTGGTCTTTTATCAAATATCTTCTGTATACCCCCCTACCTTGTCACAACACAACTGATTGGCTCAAACACATTAAGAAGAAAATAAATTCCACAAATTAACTTTTAACAAGGCACACCTGTTAATTGATATGCATTCCAGGTGACTACCTCATGAAGCTGGTTGTGAGAATGACAAGAATGTGCAAAGCTGTCATCAAGGCAAAGGGTGGCTACTTTGAAGAATCTCAAATATAAAATATATTTCGATTTTTCGAACACTTTTTTGGTTACTATATGATTCCATATGTGTTATTTCATAGTTTTGATGTCTTCACTATTATTCTACAATGTAGAAAATAGTCAAAATAAAGAAAAACCCTTGAATGAGTAGGTGTTCTAAAACTTTTGACCGGTACTGTAAATGTCCTTAGTAATTGTTCGATGTAGGTAGGTAATAGTAGTAGGTAGAAACATAGGAAGTGGTTACTGCATTATATACAGTTGAAGTCGGAAGTTTACATACACCTTAGCCAAATACATTTAAACTCAGTTTTTCACAAGTAAAAATTCCCTGTCTTAGGTCAGTTAGGATCACCACTTTATTTTAAGAATGTGAAATGTCAGAATAATAGTTGAGAGAATTATTTATTTCAGCTTTTATTTCTTTCATCACATTCCCAGTGGGTCAGAAGTTTACATACACTCAATTAGTATTTGGTAGCATTGCCTTTAAATTGTTTAACTTGGGTCAAACATTTCGGGTAGCCTTCCACAAGCTTCCCACACTAAGTTGGGTGAATTTTGGGCAATTCCTCCTGACAGAGCTGGTGTAACGGCGTCAGGTTTGTAGGCCTGCTTGCTCACCCACGCTTTCAATTCTGCCCACAAACTTTCTATGGGATTGAGGTCAGGGCTTTGTGATGGCCAGTCCATTACCTTGACTTTGTTGTCCTTAAGCCATTTTGCCACAACTTTGGAAGTATGCTTGGGGTCATTGTCCATTTGGAAGACCCATTTGCGACCAAGCTTTAACTTCCTGACTGATGTCTTGAGATGTTGTTTCAATATATCCACATAATTGTCCTTTCTCATGATGCCATCTATTTTGTGAAGTGTACCAGTCCCTCCTGCAGCAAAGCACCCCCACAACATGATGCTGCCACCCCCGTGCTTCAAGGTTGGGATGGTGTTCTTCGGCTTGCAAGCCTCCCCCTTTTTCCTCCAAACGTAACGATGGTCATTATGGCCAAACAGTTCTGTTTTTATTTCATCAGACCAGATGATATTTCCCCAATAAGTACGATCTTTGTCCCTATGTGCAGTTGCAAACCATAGTCTGGCTTTTTTTATGGCAGTTTTGGAGCAGTGGCTTCTTCCTTGCTGAGCGGCCTTTCAGGTTATGTTGATATAGGACTCGATTTACTCTGGATATAGATACTTTTGTGCCCGTTTCCTCCAGCATCTTCACAAGGTCCTTTGCTGCTGTTCTGGGATTGATTTGCACTTTATTGATTTGCACTTTTCGCACCAAAGTACGTTCATCTCTAGGAGACAGAATGCGTCTCCTTCCTGAGCGGTATGACGGCTGCGTTGTCCCATGGTGTTTATACTTGTGTACTATTGTTTGTACAGATAAACGTGGTACCTTCAGGTGTTTGGAAATTGCTCCCAAGGAGGTATGGCTGATTTCTTTTGATTTTCCCATGAAGTCAAGCAAAGAGGCATTGAGTTTGAAGGTAGGCCTTGAAATACTTCCACAGGTTCACCTTCATTTGAGTCAATTAGAAGCTTCTTAAGCCATGACATCATTTTCTGGAATTTTCCAAGCTGTTTAAAGGCATAGTCAACTTAGTGTATGTAACCTTCTGACCCACTGGAATTGTGATACAGTGAATTATAAGTGAAATAATCTGTCTGTAAACAATTGTTGGAAAAATGACTTGTGTCATGCACAAAGTAGATGTCCTAACCGACTTGCCAAAACTATTGTTTGTTAACAAGAAATTTGTGGAGTGGTTGAAAAACAAGTTTTAATGACCCCAACCTAAGTGTACATACATTTCCGACTTCAACTGTATAGCCTGGGCCAGAGGTTTGGAGGTGGCCCTTGGGGCTTTCAGGTGAGTGAGAGAATGAGAGAAAAGAAATGGTAAATTACTATAGTAAATTACCATAATTCTAGAGGGTGTTTCAACTCTTATTCAGTTGACATAACCTACCGCAATACAGCTCTGTGTGTATGTTTCTGTGAGAAAACGTAGCATTCCACATTCCACATGATCAGCAGAACTACAGTACCCAAAGGCTTTGCAATTACCACTTGGTGGTGCTACATGACCTTTTGTATCCCTCCGCTAGAGGACTGGTGCACAGAGGCAAACACACCCGGTCAATGTGACATTCAGGGCCTGTTTAACAAGTGGCAGTGTGCTCGGACTCCATTGAAACAAGGCTTTATTTGTTCTAACAGTCAACGGGCCCCCTTCGGTATCAGATAAATTATCATCTTTAAGTACATTAATCATACATTATCTGCTGGGTTAAAGGACTGGGTTAAATGCAGATTTGGAGTTGTATTATTAGTGATGGAGGTGTGTCGTACCTCCCGAGGCCAAGGTGGCTAGAGTAGGTGTCAGTCTTAGAGATCATGTCCCTTCGCTCTACCCCTACAGTCTCTTACCTCCTCCCCACGCTGAAACGTCAACCCCCTGTGAGCGAGGACGTAAGCTGTCGAAATGCAGCGGTGCTGGGTATAGGGTCAGTTTGATAGCCCCTGTCTCCAGGAGACAACCGGACAGGGTGCCGCCAACGCCGCCGCATCCCCCTGTGAGCTCTCAATACGCTGGGGGCTCCATTTGCCCTTGCCCACCTCTGCTCTGCCATGGGTCTATTCTATTCTGTATGGAGAAAGGTTTTTCATTGATTAATTATGTGCCATTAATGATATCTGAAGCTACACAGTCATTAATCACATAACAATAGGTCAATTAATGTTGTACCCATGATCTATATACAGCCTGTAAGACACAATCTGCACCTTGTCCAGCTTGCTCAAAGGGAAGCTGAATATGTGTGACAGGGGGAGAGATGGATAGAGAAGGTGAAAGAGAAAGGGGGGGAGGGAGGAGGGAGAGAAATCAAAGGCAGAGAGTGACTCATTGTTCGTTAAGGACGGATGATAAAAGATAAGACATCTAGTTTATTACATTATGAATAAATGTACATCAAAAGCCCCGATGGAAATGGCACCCATGTCATCCATCTAGCTTAAGGGCAATACGGAGCCGAAACCCACATGAAAAATCAATATGGACCTGCCAATAGTCATTCTTGTCACAGTTCCATTACCAAGCTTGCATAATAATCTAAAGCAGGGCTCCCCAACTGGTGGGCCGAGGTTGGCACGAGGGTGGTTTTATTTGGCCCCCCAAGTTTACTGAGCAAAACATTTCATTGTTGGACATAAAAGACTAACATAACAACAGACACCAGGAAATCAGCTCCAAGTTATTTTAATTTGGGAAATCTGTTCCCACCAGGGCCTAAAAATGTATTTTTGGTCCACCAGCCACTGTGTCAAGTAGATTAAAACATCTGTCTCACTTTACTGACCTGTATCTGCGCCTCCAAAAATGAATCTATCAGCGCTTCACTCACAGTGTGTAATGCTCGGGCGTCGTGGGTTAGGAATCAAACGCAGGAAGCAGCGAATACAGGGTAGTGGCTTTTAATAGGCCAAATGGCAAAAAACACAAGCCACCCCAAACAGTGATGAGAGCGCACACAAAACAAAGTGCCCCAAACACAGGGGGAATTACACAGTCGGCGCAAAACTAGCGCAGAAATACAACCAGCGTGTACACAAGCATTCAACAGATAAAGAAAAGGCGGACCAGCAAATATAAATAGCCCCGCTAATCACCCCCACTCAGAACAGGTGCACACAATCACAAACAGGGGAAAAACAAAAAAGGAATCAGTGGCAGCTAATAGGCCGGTGACGACGACCGCCGAGCGCCACCCGAGCAGGAGGGGGCGCCACCGTCGGTGGGAATCGTGACAGTACCCCTCTCCTGACCCGCGGCTCCTGCAGCACGCCGACACCGGCCTCGAGGACGACCCGGAGGGCGAGGCGCAGGGCGATCCGGACGGAGGCGATGAAAATCCCTCAACATGGATGGGTCCAAGACGTCCTCCGCCGGCACCCAGCACCTCTCCTCCGGACCGTACCCCACCCAGTCAACGAGGTACTGCAGGCCCCTCACCCGGCGTCTCGAGTCCAGAATGGCCCGTATGCGGCAGGGCACGCGGAGGGGCAGGTTCCGGGTCGAGAGCAAGACCCTGTCCCCCGGTACGAACACGGGTGCCTCACTGCAGTGGCGGTCAGCGCTCCTCTTCTGCCGTCCACTGGCCTCCTTCAGGGATTCCTGGACGGCTCTCCAGATCTCCTTGGAGCGCTGTACCCAGTCCTCCACCGCAGGAGCCTCGGTCTGGCTCGGGTGCCATGGTGCCAGGACCGGCTGGTAACCCAAAACACACTGAAAGGGTGATAAGTTAGTAGAGGAGTGACGAAGTGAGTTCTGGGCTAACTCCGCCCAAGGAATGTATCTCGCCCACTCCCCTGGCCGGTCCTGGCAATACGACCTCAGAAACCTGCCCACCTCCTGGTTCACCCTCTCCGCCTGCCCATTACTCTCGGGGTGATAACCGGAGGTCAAACTGACCGAGACCCCCAGCCGCTCCATAAACGCTTTCCAGACCCTGGATGTGAACTGGGAACCTCGATCAGAGACAATGTCCTCCGGCACCCCGTAGTGCCGGAAGACGTGGGTAAATAGGGCCTCCTCAGTCTGCAGGGCCGTAGGGAGACCGGGCAATGAGAGGAGACAGCAGGACTTTGAAAACCGATCCACAGCCACCAGGATCGTAGTGCTCCCCTGAGATGGGGGAGATCTGTCAGGAAGTCTACTGACAGGTGCGACCATGGCCGTTGTGGAACGGGGAGGGGCTGTAACTTCCCTCTAGGGAGATGCCTAGGAGCCTTACTCTGGGCGCACACCGAACAGGAAGAGACATAGAACCTCACGTCCTTAGCTAAGGTGGGCCACCAGTACTTCCCCCTGAGACTCCGCACTGTCCTCGCCACACTAGGATGGCCCAAAGTGGGTAGCGTGTGCGCCCACCGAATCAAAAGATCACGAACACCGAGCGGCACGTACTTGCGACCCACGGGACACCGTGCAGGCGCAGGTTCCAATACTAATGCCCGCTCGATGTCCGCGTCCACCTCCCATACCACAGGTGCCACCAGCCTAGACGCTGGAATGATGGGAGTTGGATCGATGGGCCGGTCCTCCGTGTCATAAAGACGGGACAGCGCGTCGGCCCTCGTGTTCAGGCCTGGTCTATAGGAGATCGTAAACCTAAACCGGGCGAAGAACATGGCCCACCTTGCCTGACGCGGATTCAGTCTCCTAGCTGCCCGGATGTACTCCAGATTTCGATGGTCAGTCCAGATGAGAAAGGGGTGCTTAGCCCCCTCAAGCCAGTGTCGCCACACCCTCAAGGCTTTTACCACCGCTAGCAACTCCCTGTCCCCCACATCATAGTCACGCTCCGTCAAACTGAGCTTCTTCGAAAAGAAAGCACAGGGGCGGAGTTTCAATGGCGCACCCGAGCGCTGTGATAGCACGGCACCCACCCCAGCCTCGGATGCGTCTACCTCTACTATGAATGCTAGAGACGGGTCCGGATGCGCCAACATGGGTGCTTCGGTGAACAGCGCCTTCAACTTCTTGAAGGCTCCGTCCGCCTCCGTTGACCACCGCAAATGCACCGGACCCCCCTTCAGCAATGAGGTAATAGGAGCCGCTACCTGGCCAAAACCCCGGATAAACCTCCGGTAGTAATTGGCAAAGCCTAAGAACCGCTGCACTTCCTTCACCGTGGTTGGAGTCGGCCAATTACGCACGGCCTTAACGCGGTCGCATTCCATCACCACCCCCGTGGTGGAAATGCAATAACCCAGGAAGGAAACGGCTCGTTTGGAAAACACACATTTCTCAGCCTTAACGTATAGGTCATGCTCCAGCAGTCTACCAAGCACCTTGCGCACCAGGGACACATGCGCGGAGCGGGTGGCGGAATATATCAGAATATCATCGATATAGACAATCACGCCCTGCCCGTGCAGGTCCCTGAGAATCTCATCTACAAAGGATTGAAAGATGGCTGGAGCATTCTTCAACCCATACGGCATGACGAGGTACTCATAATGGCCCGATGTGGTACTAAATGCAGTTTTCCACTCGTCTCCCTCCTTGATACGCACCAGGTTATACGCGCTCCTGAGATCCAGTTTTGTGAAGAACTTTGCTCCGTGAAATGATTCCACCGCCGTAGCGATGAGAGGTAGCGGGTAACTAAACCCCACCGTGATCACATTTAGACCTCTGTAATCAATGCACGGACGCAGACCTCCCTCCTTTTTCTTCACAAAAAAGAAACTCGAGGAGGCGGGTGAGATGGAAAGCTGAATGTACCCCTGTCCCAGAGATTCCGTGACATATGTCTCCATAGCCACCGTCTCCTCCTGTAACAAGGGGTACACGTGACTCTTGGGAAGCGCAGCGTTAACCTGGAGATCTATTGCACAATCCCCCTGTCGATGAGGTGGTCATTTGGTCGCCCTCTTTTTACAGAAAGCGATCGCCAAATCGGCGTGTTCAGGGGGAATGTGCACGGTGGACACCTGGTCTGGACTCTCCACCGACGTGGCACCTATGGAAACTCCTAGACACTTCCCTGAACACTCCTCTGACCACCCCTGAAGAACCCCCTGTTTCCACGAAATCCGGGGATTGTGATCAGCCAGCCAGGGGACCCCCAGCACCACCGGAAAAACTAATCCGTTCCTTATGATTCCCCTGCGTCACCATGTCCAGTGGAACCGTCGACTCCTTGACTAGCCCTGACCCTAATGGTCGGCTATCTAGGGAGTTCACGGGGAAGGGAGAATCTATCGGCACACGCAGAATGCCCAGCTTAATGGCAAGTCCGCGATCCATAAAGTTCCCAGCTGCGCCTGAATCGACTAGCGCCCTATGCTGGGAAGAGGGAAAAAAATCAGAAAACAAAATAGGTAACAACACGTGACCAACAGGGGGATCTGGGTGAATCTGGTGCTGACTCACCTGGGGTGACCGAGAAGTGTTCTGCCTGCCCTCTCGACTCCCAGACTGGCTCCTCCAGCACCGGTCGGCCGTGTGTCCTCTCCGTCCACAGCTGGTGCAGGAGGAGCCACCTCCTCCTGTGCCCCTTGGCACAGCCCCCCCCCCACCTCCATCGGAGTAGGGGCGGGGGTGCACTGGGGTGGAACGGACAGGACCCTTTCCGAACGCCCGCGGGCAGCCAGCAGATTGTTCAGACGGATGGACATATCGATAAGCTCATCCAGGGACAGAGCGGTGTCTCGACAGGCTAGCTCCCTGCGGACGTCCGCCCGGAGACTGCACCGGTAATGGTCTATAAGGGCCCTGTCGTTCCACCCCGCCCCAGCAGCCAAGGTCCTGAACTCCAGCGCGAAGTCCTGTGCGCTCCTCGTCTCCTGCCTGAGGTGGAACAGCCGCTCTGGGTAGTGGTCCCTCGTCGAGTCTGGACCATTCCAGACAGCATTTGCCCACTCCAGAGCTCGGCCTGTCAGGCAGGAAACGAGGGCACTCACGCTCTCCTCTCCCGAGGGAACAGGTCTAACGGTGGCCAGGTACAGCTCAAGCTGGAGCAGAAATCCCTGGCACCCAGCCGCCGCTCCATCATACTCCCGAGGGCTGCGTCGGAGGAGCCAGAGGTGGAGAGAGGAGACCAATCCTCTCCCATCTTTCCATCCTCTCCATCATCTGGTCCATCGCGGATCCGATTCGGTGGAGGACAGTAGTGTGGTGGAGCACGCGTTCCTCCATCGAGGGAAGGGGGTTGGCCGCTGCTCCTGCTGACTCCATAGTCGTGGTGCGGGATTGACACAGTGCGCAATGCTGTTGCTGCGCGAGGTGGGATGTAGGATTCGTATTTCTTTGTGCGATTAGCAGCTATGAAACAAAGCAGCAGAAATACTTTGAAAACAGCTACAACAGCATTTTTCTGCTACAAATCGCACATTATGTTCATACTTGACCTTTGACTCTATTTTTATTCACAAATGCAAACATAATGCTCCACTGTAGAGCCATGTAAATTGACCACCAACCAACGTGGCTGGTGAAATAGACATTCTTACCCGACAATACCTAAATCTACCTGCATTTGGCCAGTGGCTAGTGTTCATTTTATGCCCTGATTCCCACGCATAATAGAGAGACGTAATCATACTGTATATAAATGTAAGCGAGGTTTTAAATAATTATTTTCTAATCAAATATTATCTGTTTGGGCTTCTTGCAGTCAATTTGCAATCTATAAATTATTTGTAATTATCTTCCGGCCACCTGGCCATCCACTCAATAAGTAATGGTCCCGCAGTTGAATCTAGTTGATCCCTGGTCTAAAGCCTAGCCTACCAACCCAAAGTCCCTTCCTGTGTTAGTCGCTCCTATCATACAGTGCCTTTGGAAAGTATTCAGACCCTTTGACTTTTTCCACATTTAGTTAAGTTACAGCCTTATTCTAAAATTGATTAAATCGGGGGATTTTCTCCTCAATCTACACACAATACCCCATAATGAAAAAGCAAAAAAATGTTTTTTAGAAATGTTTGCTAATTTATAAAAAATAAACTGAAATATCACATTTACATACGTTAAGTATTCAGACCCTTTACTCAGTACTTTGTTGAAGCACCTTTGGCAGCGATTACAGCCTCGAGTCTTCTTGGGTATGACACTATAAGCTTGGCACACCTGTATTTGGGGAGTTTCTCCAATTCTTCTCTGCACATCCTCTCAAGCTCTGTCAGGTTGGATGGGGAGCATTGCTGCACAGCTATTTTCAGTTCTCTCCAGAGAAATTCGATCCGGTTTAAGTCCGGACTCTGGCTGCACTCAAGGGCATTCAGAGACTCCCGAAGCCACTCTTGCGTTGTCTTGGCTGTTTGCTTTGGGTTGTTGTCCTGTTGGAAGGCGACCCTTTGCCACAGTCTGAGATCCTGAGAGCTCTGGAGAAGGTTTTCATCAAGGATCTCTCTGTACTTTGCTCTGTTCATCTTTGCCTCGATCCTGACTAGTCTCCCAGTCCCTGCCGCTGAAAAACATCCCCGCAGCATGATTCTGCCACCACCATGCTTCACCGTAGTGATAGTGCCAGGTTTGCTCCAGACGTGACGCTTGGCATTCAGGCCAAAGAGTTCAATCTTGGTTTCCTCAGACCAGAGAACCTTGTTTCTCATGGTCTGAGATTCTTTAGGTGCCTTTTGCGAACTCCAAGTGGGCTTTCATGTGCCTTTTACTGAGGAGTGGCTTCCGTCTGGCCACTCTACCATAAAGACCTGATTGGTGGAGTGTTGCAGAGATGGTTGTCCTTCTGGAAGGTTCTCCCGTTTCCACAAAGGAATTTAGAGCTCTGTGAGAGTGACCATCGTGTTTTTGGTCACCTCCCTGACCAAGGCCTTTCTCCCCCGATTGCTCATTTTGGTAGGTCGGTCAGCTCTAGGAAGAGTCTTGGTGATTCCAAACTTCTTCCATTTAAGAATGATGGAGGCCACTGTGTTCTTGGGGACCTTCAATGCTGCAGAAATGTTTTGGTACCCTTCCCCAGATCTGTGCCTCAACACAATCCTGTCTCGGAGCTCTACGGACAATTCCTTCAACCTCATGGCTTGGATTTTGCTCAGCCATTTACTGTCAACTGTGGGGCCTTATATAGAAATGTGTGTGCCTTTCCAAATTATGTCCAATCAATTGAATTTACCACAGGTGTACTCCAATCAAGTTGTAGAAACATCTCAAGGATGATCAATGGAAACAGGATGCACCTGAGCTAAATTTCGAGTCTCACAGCAAAGGGTCTGAATACTTATGTAAATAAGGTATTTCTGTTTTTAAGGTTTTATACATTTGCAAAAATTAGCAAAAACCTGTTTTCGCTTTGTCATTATGGGGTTGTAACGTTCGTCGTTATAGAGGGACCAAGGCGCAGCGGAGGTTTGGTTCATCATCATTTTTATTAGAACGGTGAACCAGCAAAACAATAAACGATACCACGAACGAACAGCTTCACAGGCTACGAATAGCAATGCAAATACAATTCCCCACGAACAGCGTGGGGGAAAATGAACTTAAATGAGATCCCAATCAGAGACAACTAGCGACAGCTGTCTCTGATTGGGAAGACAGAAACCAACATAGAAATACTCCCCAATAGAGCCAACACAAGGCTCCAACGCAAAACAGAAAACAAACACAGGAAAACCACCCAACATAAACCACCCTGACCCAAAACACCTGAGTTCACCCGGTCAGGGCGTGACAGTACCCCCCCCTCAACGGTGCGTACTCCCGGCGCACCAAACTTAAGTCTATTAGGGGGGGGAATCCGGGTGGGCGCCTCACCCTCGGTGGAGGCTCTGGCCCCGGGCGTGTTCTCCCCCCCGCCTCCACCTTAGCCCTACCCCTCTGGCCCGGACTGGACCACTGTGGAGCGGCATGCCCAGGCTCTGGAGCGGAGCCGTCGCCCGGAACAGGATTGGGCACCGGTGGACCGGACCCGGGCCGTGCCGGACTGGGAACACGCACCACTGGTTTGGTGCGGGCAGCAGGGACGGGCCGGACAGGACTGGGGACACGCACCACTGACTTGGTGCGGGGAGCAGGGACGGGCCGGACAGGACTGGGGACACGCACCACTAACCTGGTGCGGGGAGCAGGAACGGGCCGGACAGGACTGGGAACACGCACCTCTGACTTGGTGCGGGGAGCAGGAACGGGCCGGACAGGACTGGGGACACGCACCACTAACCTGGTGCGGGGAGCAGGAACGGGCCGGACAGGACTGGGGACACGCACCACTAACCTGGTGCGGGGAGCAGGGACGGGCCGGACAGGACTGGGGACACGCACCACTGACTTGGTGCGGGGAGCAGGGACGGGCCGGACAGGACTGGGGACACGCACCTCTGACTTGGTGCGGGGAGCAGGAACGGGCCGGACAGGACTGGGGACACGCACCACTAACCTGGTGCGGGGAGCAGGGACGGGCCGGACAGGACTGGGGACACGCACCACTAACCTGGTGCGGGGAGCAGGAACGGGCCGGACAGGACTGGGGACATGCACCACTAACCTGGTGCGGGGAGCAGGGACGGGCCAGACAGGACTGTGAACACGTACTGGTGCCCTGAAGCGTGGAGCCGGTTTAGCCACTCGTCCTGGCTGGATGCCCATCCTAGCACGGCATGTGCTGGGCATGTCCACCGGACGTACCGGGCTGTGCGGGCGCACTGGCGACACACCGCGCAACTCCGCTTCCCGTGGCCTGGAGCGGGGAGCAGGGACGGGCCGGACAGGACTGTGGACACGCACCGTGGGCTTGGTGCGGGGAGCAGGGACGGGCCAGACAGGACTGTGAACACGTATAGGTGACCTGTAGCGTGGAGCTGGTTTAGCCACTCGTCCCGGCTGGATTCCCATCTTAGCACGGCATGTGCTGGGTCTGTCCACCGGACGCACTGGGCTGTGCGGGCGCACTGGCGACACAGCGCGCAACTCCGCATACCAGGGCTCCTCCTCCAGATCTTCCCTCTGCAGGTCCTCAATCAACTGCCTCATCCTCGTCTCTTCCTCCGCCGTCATCCCCCACGAGAGCAGTGGTCTGGGCTCTTCCTCTGCCCTACCGGACCACCCCATTAGCCCCCCCAAAAAAAATTCTTGGGGCTGTTTTCCGGGCCTCCTCGACCGCCGCCTGCGACTCCGTCTACCGGCTGGCTTTTCCTCCTCGACCTGGGAGTCCGTCCGCCAGGGTCCTTTCCCCGACATGATCTCCTCCCAGGTCCAGAACTCCTTTCCCTCGCGAGCCCATCTCTCGCGCTCCTTTTCCTCCCGCTGCTTGGTCCTGGTTCGGTGGGGAATTCTGTAACGTTCGTCGTTATAGAGGGACCAAGGCGCAGCGGAGGTTTGGTTCATCATCATTTTTATTAGAACGGTGAACCAGCAAAACAATAAACGATACCACGAACGAACAGCTTCACAGGCTACGAATAGCAATGCAAATACAATTCCCCACGAACAGCGTGGGGGAAAATGAACTTAAATGAGATCCCAATCAGAGACAACTAGCGACAGCTGTCTCTGATTGGGAAGACAGAAACCAACATAGAAATACTCCCCAATAGAGCCAACACAAGGCTCCAACGCAAAACAGAAAACAAACACAGGAAAACCACCCAACATAAACCACCCTGACCCAAAACACCTGAGTTCACCCGGTCAGGGCGTGACAGGGGTATTATGTGTAGGTTGCTGGGGAGTTTTTTTTATATAATCCATTTTAGAATAAGGTTGTAATATAACAAAATGTGGAAAAGTCAAGGGGTCTGAATACTTTCCGAAGGCACTATAAGTGTTTAATAATTTCCATAACGAAAGGGAACATATTCCTCCATGACAAGCACATTCTGGTGGAAATTACACATGCCTGCATACATAATGAGGCTGATTTAGATCTAATTTTCATACGAGCTACACCGCAAATGTGTTCAGTGGCTGATTAACAGACTCCACCGAGAATCCACCTACAAGTGCTCTGTAATGAAACACAGCTCATTCTGGGTGTGTAGACAACTAGACATTTCCCAACATATCTCTTCGTTCCAAGACACATATGTTTGGGGAGATGAGGGGAACTGTGGAAGGTAGCTAAGCTGCATAAGTGTTGCTGAGGAGTCATACAGCTGATTAGCCAAGTAGTGGCCTTTCACCCTGCAAGCAAAGCAGTGCTCGTTTTGAGACTGAATTGAATTATAGTGTTTATTGTGAATTAAGACATCCATTTGTTGAGAAACATGCACAAATGTGTTATGTCATCGAAGCCTTGAACATACTTGCTACTGTAGCTTTTAAGGACGTTTTCAAAACATGGGAATACTGTTTGTAGTCATAGGACTAAATAGGAATCGAAGACAAAGTAATCCTCCCTGTAACACCAAACTATGTAGGATGTACACAACCCCCAGTGGGAATGCTTTAGTTTTTAACCGAAAAAGTTAGAGTTTCTTAGGAAACTTCATGGGAGGTCATGTTTAAGTAGGATGTCAAAACCCTCCTGGATCTTTGAAGGTATGACCAGGCCTGCTGAACAGAGCAGGCTTGGTGAGTGACCAGGCCTGCTAAAATGTGTTGTAAAATGATGAGAGGCATGCATTCTGATGAGTGTTGCCTGTGATGTCTGTGGATGTCTCGTCCCCTCCCCCTATTGGTTTCACCTTCGTCTCCAGTTCTAATCCCCCCTTCTATGTTCAATGGCCGTCTAAAAGCACCCCTCCCTCTCTCCTTCACCCCCAGTGTTCAGTGACCCTTAGTGCTACACAGTGGTTTGAGAGGGAGGCACGGGGGCCCTCTGACTCCTTTAGAACCACCAGGCTCCCCCAAAAGAAACAACTGACCCACACCTCTCCTCTCAACCGAAACACCCTCACACCCCCCCTCTATCCACAGCCTCCCCCCACCTCTCCCACCTCTACACCAATGCTTCCAGCACCCAGTCTGAACTGGTCCCCCCAGCACCAGGGGGCGCACGTTCGCCCTCCAACCCTCCCCCTCTCTTCCCCCACCCCCCACCCCACGCATGCCAGTTGTGATGTGGTGTCACCCAAAAAAGGAGAAGAGGGCTGAGGGAGCACTAGAAGGAGGCCAGTCTTATAACATTTGATGCTGTCTCTGGCTGTTTTCTAAACTAGGTGTCAATTCACAACAGGCTTCATACGTACCAGCTCAGCAGCAGCGGGAGCTTGCCCCGGAGCCCCGAGAGTGTTGGAGCCCTTCTTAACCACCGGGGGGAGCTCTTGCAGCAGCCGCAGCTTCAGTCAGCCGCCGGCACCCCCCTCCACCACCTGCAGCAGCTCCAGCCAATCAGCATGGTCGACCTTCGGCCCGACACGCTCATCCAGTGCCAGCAGATTGTCAAGGTGATCGTCCTGGACAACAGCGGCCATGGCCGCGTGGAGGCCTTCCTCAGCCACACCCCCACCCACGCCCATCATCATCACCATGCCCACCACCACCAGGTCATCCGATCGGCCGCCTCCACTCCTGTGAGGTCGCCAGAGAGCAAGGACGGTCACCAGCCCCCCTTACCCCCTCCTCCTCCCCCCTACAACCACCCCCACCAGTACATCCCCCCGGCGGACCCCCGCCTCAGCCTCCAGAGGACCCCAAGTGGCTCTCGAAGCCTGCTGTAAATAAGAGACCAATGAACCAATGACCCCCCCTCACCCAGCTGACCTCACCCCAACCTCACACCTCACTCCCAACCTCAGCCCAACCCCACCCACCCCGACCACGTCACTAACAGAACATATGTACATGCTATACATACAGAGACAGAGCTATAAAAAAAGATAACACATCTATATGCATATATTTAAGGAAATAACGACAAAAGATGAATCGAGGTAAAGATTTGAAAAGAGGTGTGGAGTAACGTCATGAGAAAAATCCAAGTGAAAAAAAAGACGGATTTTACTTGATTCCATGTGTATTTTGAAATATTATGTAGTTTTAACAAATTTCTATAACAGTTTTGTCAGTTTTAACTCTTTAAATATAGATAATATCATTGGTTTCTTTAGTTTTCTGGATGGATCTTTAGTAGTTAACAAAGAAGGACGTAGTACAAAATCCAGCACCAACCAACTAGATTCAGATGGATTCCACAGACTATGTGAATGTCTTGGAGATTCACTCCAAGATTGAACTTAATCTAAGAACGACTTTTGTTCACTTTTACCGTTCATATCCTAACCTCATCTCTACTATGTGTGTGTGCATTTGATTGACAATGACTGAACAATGTGTGTGCCAAAATGACGGAAATCTCCACCAAACGGACTACTTTGTACTCGGCTAGAAGAAAACTAGAAGAACTCAGAATCTCCTCCACTCTCACCTCGAGGAGTACCCTACATATAAAAATAATTACAGCTAGCGATATTTAAGTGCAACCTGTCTCCTTGTTTGCAATGTGGTGGATTTATTCATTGAAATGGGAGACTGCTGTCTCTCTTTCTCCCCCCCTCTCTCTCTCTCTCTCTGTCTCTCTCTCTGTCTCTCTCTCCCTCTCTGTCTCCCTCTCTGTCTCTCTCTCCCTCTCTCTCTCCCTCCCTGTCTCCCTCTCTCTCTCTCCCTCTCTCTCTCTCTCTCTCTCTCTCTGTGATCTGAGGTGTGTTATTTGTCACTCTCTGTGGTGTTGTTTTTCTTTCTTTTCTATTATCAGGAAACACACTTCCACTGTCATCCTCCACAGATCCCCCGTTCAGTTACTGTAGCTAAGGATGATGGCAAGGCAACCAATCAGAAGGCTTACTGCCAAACCAAAAGCCAATAACAGCCCAGGAAATAAGCTCTTTATTTGCTGTCGTCATTGTTATATTCAGCTCAGGAATTCTTGACATAAATGTTCTGGAATGGTTTAGATTGCACATTTATTGTATGCATGTGTTGTTATGCTGAGAGCATAACTAGGACCAGGAATAACTCCAGGCCCTAATCACAGCCAATAAGACTGGTAATTCCCACTATTCGCCCTTTGCCAGTCTGCAGATCTGTCTGCCAATACAATCCAACTAAAATGATTTCCAAGTGTATTTTGGAGTGCAACACACTCATTATGTTAAACATATACACTGGATAAACATGACACTTGTAATTTCTCAGTGCTGCTTCTTCTGTGTATCAATATAGCCTTTTTATTTGACTTTTTAAAAGCTTAGTACTCCATTATTCACATCACTCATAACAGCACTCAAGTGTTTTGTCTGTTATTTGCTCATCTCTATTGAAGGGGACAAGAATAATCTTAATCTCTCGCTTTTCGCTCAGCTTAGTTTGTTAAATATCAAATTGGGTTGTCGGAGAGGACAACTGAGTTATCTCCATCCATGTAAATGCTAAGGTCAACAAAATGTAATTTATCTGAAATAGTTCATCGACTGCTCTGGTCTGAATGTGCCCATGTTAAAAACATGAGCTACATCAGGCGGTGTGGAAAATGTATTCGGCTTGCCCTCCTGGCCTCCTCTCATCCCTGCCGCTAGTTCAGATAATTACCAACCTGCTGTGTGGAGGTCTCCATCTCATCTCCAATCTCAGTCTACTTCATCTGTGAGGAGCGAGCTCCTGGAAAAACAATCTATTGCACCACGCTGCTGTGGGGGCTGAGAGGTTGTGTGTGTGTGTGTGTGTGTGTGTGTGTGTGTGTGTGTGTGTGTGTGTGTGTGTGTGTGTGTGTGTGTGTGATATACCAAATGTGATATGTATCCCATATCTCCTGTGTGTGTGTGTGTGTGTGTGTGTGTGTGTGTGTGTGTGTGTGTGTGTGTGTGTGTGGAGATTGTCCCATGCCCACCGCAGCATCGTGACTCCTGCTCACCAAGAGGAGATCTCACAAATCTCTTCAGCTGAGATCCTTCCCCTTTTTGTCTCTTATTTATTGTGGCAGTTTCAATAGACACAAGGCTCTGTTATATTAACTGCTGAAGGGTGTTTAAAACAGGGTTACATATTTCAAATACTTCACTGTGTTGGCGTCCCAAATAGCGCACTGTTCCCTACATAGTCCCCTACTTTTGACCTATAGGCCCTGGTCAAAATTAGTGCACTAGAAAAGGAATAGGGTGCCATTTGGGAAGCACACTGTCTCTTTAGGGTTTAACAGCCTATGGCAAACCAGAGAGCTGTGTCTGTATCCATTTCACACTCTAAGAACAAGGTGATCTGTTTCCTGTTCCTTTCGTCGTTGTCAGTTCAACATGTGGAGTGAATGTGATTCTTCAACCAGGCATGACATTGGTTTTGTATGCATAGGAGGCCTATTGATACTGTGATACTTGCTTTCCCTTCAAAGTCAAGTTTGTTGTGCATGACTGAAGTTGACAGGGTGCAGCACAGGGGATAAATATGTCATTATTCTGTCCATTCACCCACAATGCATCAGAATGTGAGAAGCCTATCATTGTCTTTGTTGCCAAAAATGTGACCTTTCTCCCAGGAATGGAGTCTCAAGCAGCAAAAATGAGGCTTAGTGGAATTGATTGAATGCTACTGTAAGTTAGTTCAAATGACTAACCTTTTTCTTTGGATATAGACGAAAGGGCTCTGTGATGCTAAAAATGCACTGCTGTCGTTTCGGGTGACGTGTGAAACTCTTCCCTTCTGGGGTTTTTCTGTCACCTATGTTGTTCTATTGTCACACAGTGAGGAAGGGGACGTTTTAGGAGGACGGACTCGTTGAATTTGGGCATAGGTTTTAACCATCACCTCCCTCGGTTGGCTTTGAATCCCTCTTTACCTGTCTTCTGTTCTGCAGTATATCAACATGCTATTAAAGATGGTTTCAGTCTATTCACCATACTGGATGTCTCCTGTTCTTTCCCTCTGTTGTGCTGTATGACTGGGTGTAGTACACACAACGTCATGTTACACTGTATCAGAGTCACCTTTATTCTCCCAAGTACATTTACACATACCCATAATGCAATGTGCCTCAGTGAGAAGGTGCAGCCAGCAATAGACAATATCCAAGTGGAATACAGACACAAGTCAACATAGACATCATACAGAATGTACAATATCAGAACATAAAACCTAAAACTCTGGAGTATAGGCTGATTACAGTGAGAATATACCATTTACAGAGGGGCTATATCTATATAAGCATAGGGAGGGATGCTGCCGTGGTGAATATATTCAGTGCATTGACAGTGAAAGATGGGGTGTCCGGGGTGGGCAGGGTAGGCGATGATCTTACCTGCACTCTTCCTCGTCCTGAAGGCGTGCAGGTCCTTGATGGATAGCAGGTGACCGAAGATGTGCTGCAGTTTGCGTGTGCAGCAGGCAGACAGACCCAAACCAGACGGTGATAGTACAAGTGAGGATGATGGATGTGCAGAACCAAACCAGTTTCCTGTCTGTGCTGGCACAGTATGTGAGTAGGTAGAGTACACACAACGTTCTATGAAACTGTATGTGAGTGACTATAGTACATAACATGTTCTAGTACTGTAAAATATACCTCCAGTTCACTAGTTGAGGCTGAGAGGTTTTCCTGACCAAGTGACCTGATCAGGAAAACCTTTGGACCCAAGTTCTAGCCGATAACTAGAGCCCATACCCACTAGGCACACACTAGTTGAATCAATGTTGTTTCCACGTTATTTTAATGAAACGACATGGAACCAACATGGAATAACTGTTAAACTGACGTCTGTGCCCAGTGGGTCGTTTATTCTGGTCAGGTTAGGCGAGGAATTACTCCTGGCTAGTGAGTGGCTTCTCCCACTGTGTCTGTTGTTTTTTTGTGTCCCAATCTGTGTCCCATGTTTTAGCAGTACTGGGAAGGAGATATCAGAGCTCTCTGCAGAATTGCAGCTGTTGTGGCTGCCTGACTAATGTGCTAGTTAAGTAGAAACACTAAATGGCTCGCACAGTGCAACAGATAAACTGAGGAGAGATAAAAAACTCTCTCCTCTGAGTGCATGTCCGTTCCATTTGTAGAGATTATTCAAATTCAAGTGTATTGACCTTTTTTTATTGTGAGAGATGGTATGCAGCAGGCCTATCTGTGAAAACTGAGGCTAGCATAAAAGAGTTGACACTCGATTAAATGTATTTTGGTGGTTATGTTTGCTTTTATTGAACTGAAAGAATACCCAACCAAATCCCTTCTCATGGTACACATTTAGCCATGAGACATTTTAATTTGTTTTACTCCTGGCTTGTACAGTACCTTTATAGAGGCTACTTTCTACAGTACATTATTGACCACATTTTGTTTTATTTCATACACTATTACAGCATTTGGACTCACAGAATAATATTTACAGTTCAACACTATTGAAAACAAACACAGTATCTTCACGTAAGCGACAGTTATAAACATTTAAGAAATGTTAATATATTGTACAAGCCGTTATTTATAGTACAAACTGTTATTAAAACTGTTACATCAAATGCTAAACTGGTGGACGCTACCTCTAATGAATATGTACTGTATACAGCATCGTAGAAGAAACAGCCATAATACATTCAAATTAAAAAAAATGTTTTCAATTTATTCAGATGCTTTACAAAATGCTTTGTATTTGTTCGTAAGCCGAAGTGGGCCACAATGACTTTGTACAGATCTGAAAAGTTGGTGTCACCTTATTAATTGTATACAGCGTTGTACCACAGAAGAAAAAACATTGTATTGTTCAATAATATAGTCCATTATATTATGTGACCATTCAGTTCCAGAGGATACATATGGAATGGAAGCATTTTGGCCAGGGCATCTCCCATGATGCCTCTCTCTGTCTGAATACTGGGGTGTATTCATTAGAGCAAGACTGTAGCAAATAGTTGCAAAACGTTTCGCAACAGAAATCGTTCACTCCTAACGGAAACAAGAGTTTCTATTGGACAAATTCAGGTAGGTCACTCCCCGTGTCATTCTGTTTGCTTCTGTTGGCTTTCATTTGGTTCGTTTGGTTCCTAGTGAATACACCCCTGTGTTGACTAGGTCAGGAATTCCGGGTGGAAGTTGCCTGTAGGAACAGATCTAGGATCGGTTTACCCACCCAAAAATGCTAATCTTATCCATTAGGAGGAAAACGCTAAACTGACCTTAGATCAGTGCCCAGCAGTCAACTGTATCCTATTCCCAGTTAGACGGCGGCTTCGCCCACACTTCCTGTGTGTGAATTCTGGTGTGTGACGGCAGCATGTTCACAAGGTGCGCTGGTGGTCATCTTGTGCCAACGCTGTTCAGGACAGACAGGGAACCAGCAATGAGGGATACTTTCAACTTCAGTTTAAAGGTGATTTCTCATAATACTTTCAACCAAACCTAGGTTCAAATAGCCTTTGAAATACTTTGTTTGAGCCCACCTGGAATTCCAGTTGGGTAGTGTTTGCCCATCTTTTGGGACTATTCTATTGGTTCATGGTGCCAGGCAAGCTCAGTCATGCACAAATGCCATTTGAACCCAGGTCTGCTTTTGACTACATTATAAAGGTAATCGTTTCCATTATAATGGGGCTGTTTGATAAATGACGTTTTATAGCTAGAGCAATTTATTCATTCTTCTCATATGTGAAAGAGGTGGAGTGAGGGGAACACCGGAGAGAAAGGAAGAGGTGTATAAAGAGATGAAGGCCCTGTTGAAAGCATCAATTCTACTCAGTAGCTGATCACCGACTAAGCAGACTGACTGGTCTACAATCATATTAAAACATTATTAAGGATGCAAGGTGATTTGTAGATCAGTCAGTCTACTCAGTTGGGGATCAGAGACTGATGCTCTCAAACACAACCAGAGACTGGCAAGAGTGAAGGGACAGAGAGAGAGAGAGAGAGAGAGAGAGAGAGAGAGAGGAGAGAGAGAGAGAGAGAGGAGAGAGAGAGAGAGGAGAGAGAGAGGAGAGAGAGAGAAGAGAGGGAGAGAGAGAGAAAGAGAGAGAGATAGATATAAAGATTAAGTGAGAGAGAGAGAGAGAGAGAGAGAGAGAGAGAGAGAGAGAGAGAGAGAGCGTAAGGGGACATAGAGATAGTGAGGGGACAGAGAGAGAGAGAGAAAGGGGACAGAGAAAGAGAGAGGGGAAAGAGAGAGAGAACAGAGAGAAGGGGGGCAGAGAGAGAGAGAAACGGAGGGGACAGAGAGTGATGGGGACAGAGAGAGAGAGAGAGTGACGGGGACAGAGAGAGAGAGAGACAGTGAGGGGGACAGAGAGAGGGGGGCAGAGAAAGAGAGAGTGGGGGGCAGAGAGAGAGTCATAGAGGGAGATATAAAAGATAAATAGAAAATAAAATGGAACAGAGTGAGAAAGAACCAGAAAGAAAGAGCAACTGAGAGAGGTAGAGATGTCTAACCAGTACCCAATCTGTCTCTACCCCTTCCTCTTAGCCTGAGAGAGGTAGAGATTTTCTAGCCGGTCCCCAATCTCTCTCTACCCCTTCCCCTTTGCCCCAACCCTCGATATTTGCAGATCTGTATAGTGGAATCAATATGGTGCAAGCATCTATCTATCCAGACCCTAGGGCCAAAGTTAGGGCCAAAGGGGAAGGATATGGAGCATAGTGGGATCTGCTGGTTGACTGTGTACCTGTTTGATGCCACCCTTGGAGGTGCAGAACATGTAGATGACATAGCCTGGCACAAGAACCATGGATGACAGAGACATGACCCAGCCAATCCCCTGTCCCCACGCCGGGTACACGTACTTCCCCAAGGTCAGGGGGGTCATCTCAATGGCACTGAAGGTAAACACTCCCTGCACACACAGAAACATTTACATTAGGTGAGGTAATAGGTGATGTTCCAGGCCAACTACATCGCAGATGTATACCAGATCTCCCAATAATAACCAAATAAAAATAGTCGGCTGGCTAAAACCGGCACTTCTACTGAAACGTTGATTAATGTGCACTGTCCCTGTAAAAATAAATAAACTCAAAAACTAAAAATAAACACCGGCCAGCGAGATAGGACAAGCTGACAAAATGGGACAAGTCAGCATGCACGCCAGATAGGACAAGTTTGACAGCTGGCCAAATAAAACAAGCCGGCCAGATAGGACCATCTCTTGTCCTATCTGGCCAGTCAGGTAAGACAAATCAGCCTGGACAAGTTTGGCCAGCCAGTCAGATAGGATAAGTTGGCCAGACAGCACAAGTCAGTCCGGACAGGTAGGACATGTTCGGCCAGCCGGCCAGATAGCATAAGTTTAGCCAAATAGGTTAAGTTGGGCCAGTTAGTAAGTGATTAACTGAGTAGGGGAGAGAGGTACTCCATCACATAGTCAGAATAACGATAGCAGCCCATAGATATGTCTAGAACATTGATCTTCCCATATTGATACAGCCCTATGGGCCACTGAAAACATACTGCACTACATGCCTTTTCTCACGACTAACTCCTCCACACATTTATTGTGGACAGAGACTGATTGTGAACACTGAGCAGTGGTGTAACTGTCATAGTGTTGTTCTATTCTTGTCCCATTTCTTACTTCAGCAATGCTTCACTTCATATGTCTGGCAGCTTTGTTTTTTGTATTGTTTTGTGTGTGTTTTTGTTTTATACTAAATGGTAAAAGAAAATCCATTAAAATAAAATACACGTATACTGAACAAAAATATAAATGCAACATGTAAAGTGTTGCTCCCATGTTTCATGAGCTGAACGCAGGAACTTTCCATACACACAAAAAGCATATTTCTCTCAAATTTTGTACACAAATTTGTTACATGCCTGTTAGTGAGCATTTCTCCTTTGCCAAGATAATCCATCCACCTGAAAGGTGTGGCATATCAAGATGCTGATTAAACAGCATGATCATTACACAGGTGCACCTTGTGCTGGGGACAATAAAAGGCCACTCTAAAATGTGCAGTTTTGTCACACAACAATGCCACAGATGTCGCAAGTTTTAAGTGAGCGTGCAATTGGCATGCTGGCTGCAGGAATGTCCATCAGAGCTGTTGCTAGAGAATTGAATGGTCATTTCTCTACCAAAGTCATTTTAGGCAGTATGTCCAACCGGCCTCACAACCGCAGACCATGTATATGGCGTTTAGTGGGTGAGCGGTTTGCTGATGTCAACGTTGTGAACAGAGTGCTCCATGGTGGAGGTGGGGTTATGCTATGGGCAGGCATAAGCTACGGACAATGAACACAATTGCATTTTGTCTATGGCAATTTGAATGCACAGAGATACCGTGACGATATCCTGAGGCCCATTGTCATGCCATTCATCACCCGCCATCACCTCATCTTTCAGCATGATAATGCATGGCCCCATGTTGCAAGGATCTGTAATGTATACATTATGCACTATATAGGAAATAGGATGCCATTTGGGACGCAACCAGTGTTTCTGAGATACAGGGTTAAGTATGATTTCCCTGAGGATTTAAACACATTCAAAACCAATGAAAAGCCTGAATGGAAATGGCAGTTACCAGGCAGATTGCTGGAGTGAAGAACTTCCAGCAGAGCTTCCACCAGCCGCAGGGCCGATAGCCGATCATCTCTTCAATGTCCCCATAGAACTTATCAGCTCCTAAGACAGAGCGAGAGAGGAGAGAGAGCATTGAACAAACTACACAAGGTGACGATTTATAGGTTATATGTCAAGACAGCCCAAATGTTATCTGTAGGCTATATCCCAAGTGGGACTGTTGACGTGCTTTTGAGTTAGCTAGGCAGACAGCTGTTGTTGACTTACTCAGTGAAGTGAAAACTTGGATAAGCAACAACTTTTTAAACTAAATTACAACAATACTGAGATCATGCTCATGGGCCTAAACTCCCTCATCAAGAAACTTGGTCAACTTAGCATGACAGGGTTAGTGGAAAATAATAAAGGAAAATATATTTTTAAAAGATATGTACTGTGTAGATATACAGTACCAGTCAAAAGTTTGGACACAAGAAGTCATTGTCTTTATTTTTACAATTTTCTACATTGTAGAATAATAGTGAAGACATCAAAGCTATGAAATAACACATGTAGTAATCAAAAAAGTGTTAAATCAAAATATAATTTTATATTTGAGATTCTTCAAAGTAGAATCTCAAATATAAAGTAGTGTGCAAAGCTGCCTTGATGACAGCTTTGCACACACTTGCTATTCTCTCAACCAGCTTCATGAGGTAGTCACCTGGAATGAATTTCAATTACAGTTATGCCTTGTTACAAGTACATTTGTGGAATTTCGTTCCTTCTTAATAAGTTTGAGCCAATCAGTTGTGTTGTGACAAGGTAGGGGTGGTATACAGAAGATAGCCCTATTTGGTAAAAGACCAAGTCCATATTATGGCAAGAGCAGCTCCAAATTTTTGTATTTTTTATTTCACCTTTATTTAACCAGGTAGGCAAGTTGAGAACAAGTTCTCCTTTACAATTGCGACCTGGCCAAGATAAAGCAAAGCAGTTCGACAACATACAACAACACAGAGTTACACATGGAGTAAAACAAACATACAGTCAATAATACAGTAGAAAAATAAGTCTATATACAATGTGAGCAAATGAGGTGAGATAAGGGAGGTAAAGGCAAAAAGGCCATGGTGGCAAAGTAAATACAATATAGCAAGTAAAACACTGGAATGGTAGATTTGTAGTAGAAGAAAGTGCAAAGTAGAAATAATGGGGTGCAAAGGAGCAAAATAAATAAATAAATACAGTAGGGGAAGAGATAGTTGTTTGGGCTAAATTATAGATGGGCTATGTACAGGTGCAGTGATCTGTGAGCTGCTCTGACAGCTGGTGCTTAAAGCTAGTGAGGGAGATGTGTTTCCAGTTTCAGAGATTTTTGTAGTTCGTTCCAGTCAAATAAGCAAAGACAAATGACAGCCCATCATTACTTTAAGACATGAAGGTCAGTCAATCCAAAAAATATCAAGAACATTGAACGTTTCTTCAAGTGCAGTCACAAAAACCATCAAGCGCTATGATGAAACTGGCTCTCATGAGGACTGCCACAGGAAAGGAAGACCCAGAGTTACCTCTGCTTCAGAGGAAAAATTTGTTAGAGTTAACTGCACCTCAGGATTGCAGCCCAAATAAATGCTTCACAGAGTTCAAGTAACAGACACATCTCAACATCAACTGTTCAGAAGAGACTGCGTGAATCAGGCCTTCATGATTGAATTGCTGCAAAGAAACCACTACTAAAGGACAACAATAATAAGAAGAGACTTGCTTGGGCCAAGAAACACGAGCAATGGACATTAGACTGGTGGAAATCTGTCCTTTGGTCTGATGAGTCCAAATTTTCGATTTTTGTTTCCAACCGCCGTGTCTTTGTGAGACACAGAGTAGGTGAACGGATGATCTCTGAATAAGTGGTTCCCACCGTGAAGCATGGAGGAGGAGGTGTGATGGTGTGGGGGCGCTTTGCTGGTGTCACTGTCAGTGATTTATTCAGAATTCAAGACACACTTATAAAATATATTTTGATTTGTTTCACACTTTTTTGGTTACTACATGATTCCATATGTGTTATTTCATATAAATGTACAGTTGAAGTCGGAAGTTTACTTACACTTAGGTTGGAGTCATTAAAACTCGTTTTTCAACCACTCCACAGATTTCTTGTTAACAAACTATAGGTTTGGCAAGTCGGTTAGGACATCTACTTTGTGCATGACACAAGTAATTTTTCCAACAATTGTTTACAGACAGATTATTTCACTTATAATTCACTGTATCACAATTCCAGTGGGTCAGAAGGTTACATACACTAAGTTGACTATGCCTTTAAACAGCTTGGAAAATTCCAGAAAATGCCATGGCATAAGAAGCTTCTGATAGGCTAATTAACATCTTTTGAGTCAATATGAGGTGTACCTGTGAATGTATTTCAAGGCCTACCTTCAAACTCAGTGCCTCTTTCCTTGGCATCATGGGAAAATCAAAGGAAATCAGCCAAGACCTCAAAAAAAAATTGTAGACCTACACAAGTCTGGTTCATCGTTAGGAGCAATTTCCAAACGCCTGAAGGTACCACGTTAATCTGTACAAGCAATAGTACGCAAGTTTAAACACCATGGGACCATGCACCTGTCATAACACTCAGGAAGGAGACATGTTCTGTCTCCTAGAGATGAACGTACTTTGGTGCGAAAAGTACAAATCAATCCCAGAACAACAGCAAAGGTCCTTGTGAAGATGCTGGAGGAAACAGGTACAAAAGTATCTATATCCACAGTAAAACGAGTCCTATATCGACATAACCTGGAAGGCCGCTCAGCAAGGAAGAAGACACTGTTTCAAAGCCACCGTAAAAAAGCCAGACTATGGTTTCCAA